>NC_084540.1:10267424-10467424 GCF_024500275.1 Phycodurus eques
TGTACAGTTTCAAGTGTATTAAAATAAATGAGTTAATTTGAGACCATTTCATGTGGTTAAAATTTGCCTTACATTTTTATTTTATTTAAATATACACCCATCCATTTTCTGAGCCGCTTCTCCTCACTAGGGTCCCAGCTATCATCGGGCAGGAGGCGGGGTACACCCTGAACTGGTTGCCAGCCAATCGCAGGGCACATACAAACAAACAACCATGCGTACTCACATTCACACCTACAGGCAATTTAGAGTCTCCAATTAATGCATGTTTTTGGGATGAGGGAGGTGCCCGGAGAAAACCCACGCAGGCACGGGGAGAACATGCAAACTCCACACAGGCGGGGGCGGGGATTGAACCGGGGTCCTCAGAACTGTGAGGCTGACGCTCTAACCAGTCATCCACTGTGCCGCCTTAAATATACGTACATTGTTGTTTTAGTTAAAGTGACATTGTTGGGCAATTCCTGAATTTGCCCATTCCTATTTTATTTTTTGCTGTGTTTGACATTTATAAAAGATAAATAAATCATAAGTTAGTTACTAGTTACTCAGTATTTGAGTAATTTGGTTACAGAATACTTACTCAGGTAATTATTCGGAAGACTTTTTTTTGTACTTGTACTTTAGTCAGGTAATTACAAAGTAACAGTACTCTTACTTGAGAACAGTTTTTGGCTACTTTACACACCCATGGCCTTGACTCAATCAAGATTGCAAAACACTGGTTATAGCTTCTTTTTAAACTCCATCTACTGAAGTGAGTTTGGGCAGCCTAAAATTGCATGTAGCAAGTGTCGAAGTACCAACTGCTCGTTATGACAAAAACACAATGGCGCCACACACACAAGATGAGACAACAGTGCCGTGTTTGTACCAACTTTTGTGACTTTTTGTGTTAACGACACATGTACACAAAGCGCGTGTGTTGCAAACGGAATTGGTGTTACCTTTCTCCATGAAGTAACGTCGTTTGTGTTGGAGGTCCGTGCCAAGAAGACAGTGCTATGATTGTCTACGGGTGACACATCGCCATCTTGTGGTTGAACGTAATTGATCGATGATGCGACGTTGGATTGAGATGGTCTGCTGATGGTGAGCCCAGACAGCGACGGCGGCGCTCCAGAGTCACAACACTTTTCCCAAGATGGCAGCGTCACCATCCTCCTTACGCGTCTACAGAGGAATACTCAAAGAATTGCGGGCCATGCAAGGGCAACATTACAAGCGGTCACTAGCGTACAATTACGTTACGGATCAGTTTCGAAAAAATCAGGCAAGTTTCCTCTTTCCGCCAGCTCATTTAGGTTCAACGATGCACAGTTAGTGGTGTTTCCCCTGTACGTTTGTATATTTTTTAGATGGTTCTAAATATTATCAGGCTCAGTGATCTTTAAAACATAATGTATGTGAATGCCCGCCAACAGATGTTTTGTTGTGCAGTACGAGTGCATCCCTCAACCCAAGGGCATGCTAACAGCTAACTAGCATAGCACTGCAGTACTGTAACCCAGCGTGGAATTGCACACTAGTAGACACTTCGTTGGGTCCACGTGCACATTGCATTGACATCCCATCCCGTTTGAGAGTTGTGTCTAAATTGCGCCATTACTAAGCATAATCATGCTTGCTTCGGGCTTGGCGACGTCCCAAAGAGGCATTCATTTGATGACACACTGAGAGTGTTTCTTATATATTACATTAAAAGTAATGCAATATAATATAGCTACTTCTCAGTATGATTCTTAGTTAACATGAGACGCTGCAGTAGATGTAGGAATATGTAGATTAGTGTTTCCCAACCATTATTGAGCTTGACTCGGTGTGAAATTTAGGTTTGTAGTTGGACACAACGCTGTTAGTCTGTTACGAATGGTAACAATTTAATTGTAGCTTCTGCCATCTAGTGGAAGAGTTATTAATTTAATTTGAATTTTGTCTGTCCCTATCGCTGCTATAGATAGTAGTCGTAGTAGTAGTAAATAATTTTCGGACCATTTAGGTGAATTTAGATGATTTCTCGCAGCCCATCTGATGATCTTTCATGGCAACTCTGGTTAGAATAAAATTTTCTTTAAAGAAACAAACAGAATGTATTTTTCTCCCTCTGTAACTCATTATAGATTATGCATCCATATTTAGTATTTGTATACTCATAAATGTTTGTTATGAGTGTTCTGCGAACGGGATTTTGATCTTGTTACTCTTTCTCTTTTCCCCCCCATCTGTGGGTTTACTCAAACAGGGCAGCATGAAGGCCTAGTGATGTCTGCCTCGCAATTCTGAGGTTTTGGGATTGAATCTCCAATAAACATGTTCTCCCTACCATGGGTTTTCTCTGCGCTTGGGACTCCAGCTTCCTCCCACATCCTAAAAGCATGCTTTTTTTGGGAGGGTGAATTGAAGACTCTAGGATTGTCCATGGGGTGTGAATGTGAGTGTGAATGATGTTATGTCTATTATTTTGTGCCCTGCGATTGACTCGAGACCAGTCCAGGGTGTATCCCGCCTCTCGCCTAGCCAGGTGGGACAAGCTTCAGCTCACCCGCGACCCTAATGAGGACAAGTGCAATAGCAAATGGACGGATGGATGGATGGATGGGTTACCCAAACGCAGTGACTCTGACTATTGAAATGAAGCATTTGGATTGTTAAAGCATATAGGCTTAAAGCTTTGATTATTAATGCTTGAGAGCACAAGGCTCGCCACGCTGGCTGTATGCATGTGCAGTGATGCAAAACAGCCAGCAGGAAGACTCGAGCATGTCAGTGTATATTTGTTGAAACTCAAAAAATGACCCGGGGACATAATATATATGTGAAAATATAGGGACTGGACCAAATGCTTAATGCCAGCATCACTTGCTTTGCCAGATAAATTAGAATAATCTTGACTCAGAAAAGCTGGTGATGAATGCACATGAGTGAATGCACTTATGATGTTAGTTTGCCACATCCTGGCTTTACCTTTTAATGTCAGTTGTAATTAATGAATGGTGTTAGGTTTAATGAATTGTCCTCTCCCGCAGGTGACAGGAGAGAGGTACTGCCGCGCCCAGCAGGAGGCGTTCCATGCCTCACAAACATACCTGTGCCTGCTGGCATCCTCAAGGAACCACAAAGCCTTGCACAACCTTTACCACGGAAAGGGAGAACGCGGCCCAGATGAGGTGGCGGGCCTGGTGGGGCTGAGGTTGCCCACTCAGCCCGGTGGTAAAGGCTGGGAGAAGTGAAAGCGGCGTGAGGCGTAAGGCTGGAAGAATGATGCCTCACAAACAGCAACCTCCAAAGGGATACGTGTTCGTCTGAATGAGTAAAGGCTGTGTGGACTCTACCTGTGTTCCAGGGAGGAAATATGTGTGGAAAAGTACATTCTGAATAGATGCACCCTACAGTTAATGTAGCTCTGCTTTTGCTCTGGTCATGCAGATCTTTTTAAATGTTCAAAAGCAAGGGCAGACATTCACAAGAACTGTTCCGTTTTGATTTATGTCTCTATTAAACTATTCATCACTTAATATTTGGTTTGCTTTCTTTTGAAACCAGGTTAAATGAAAACTCATGTGTAACTACTCATCCTACACAAGGGAAGCGCATTGTAATCTAGTCAACTGATTGTGATGATTGTGTTTTATTTATGAAGCACTTTTCACATAGAGGAATCACTAAGTGCTTGACAATAGTGAGAATTCAGTCACGTAAATTACAGAATCACAACCTTTTACAGTTATCAGAAGAAAAAAAAACAGAGCCAGTGCAAGGAGGACAGAATGGGAGTGTTGAAGTGGTATGGATGTAAAAAGTCTGAACACCTAGGTTTTTCAGATATGAAAAACTTTTTCCACCATTCATGTGCAGAATAACCTATACAACTCAACTAAAAAAAATGATACATTTTAGAGTGGGGATCTTAAAATAAACAACTGAGATAATGTGGTTGCAACAACTATGCACCACCGCTTTATAACGGGATGTGGCTGTGTTCAGAATTAACCAATCGCATTTAAACTCGTTAAAAGGGAGTCAGAACACACCTGCCACCATTTAAAGTGCCTCTAATTATCCCCAAATTAAAGTTCAGGTGTTCTGTGAGGCTTTTCTTGAATGTTTTTTTGTTGTCTTGCTTTCTAGCACAAGCCTCAAGGTTTCTAACACTGACTGCGATTTAAACTGTTCATAATACCCTCAACCTTGACTAAAGAAAAACAGCCTAAAAGATCTATTTTTCCCAGTTGAGTTGTACAAGTTATATGTCAGATTAATGGTGGATAAAGTTTGGAAATGATTTATCTTGCTTTCAGTTTTTGAGGTCACAAATATCTGGCATTCGAAAAGGGGTTAGTAGACTATATATCCACTGAGTACAGTGTAAATTTAAGTAACTATGCTACAATTACATTTATGTAAAAGCAATTGTATTTATTATCCATTCATAACCTTCATTCTTTTTGGGGTCACAGAGAACATATCACAGCTCGTTTTGGACAAAAGGTGGGCTACACTCAATTGGTCGCCAGTCAATCACAGGGCACATATAGAGACACAACCATTCACACTGTCACTAAGTGTGAATTGAATATGTAATTTTATTATGATAATTGATTATGTGTGTGTATATATATATATATATATATATATATATATATATATATATGTGTGTGTACGTGTATATGTGTGTATATATATATATATATATATACATATATACACACACCTTTTTTGTGTTTTCTACCATCTGAAAATGTATATAAAATATTACAAAATAATAATAATTAATTGGTAATTTACCCTATTGTCTACTAAGAAATGTTGTCAAATGTCAATCCCGAGTAACACATACAACACACTCAGCTTGATTAAAGTCAAAATGTATTGAGGCAATCATCAAATCAGCTTGTGCTTCTTTGTGACATTAAAGTGCAATAATAATAAAGGCAGCAAGAAGATATGCGCTCAATGTCTGAAATTCACTGCTTCTAAAGGAAATTTTGAATTTGAGAATTCAAGTCATCCGTACTTGACAAAGAGAAAAAGTCCCCCACCAGCAAAGATGTCCCTTCCAGCCAGTGTAGGCTGAGACTGGTCCATTCATTGCTTTCTCACTTTGCCCACAGTTACAACAGTCACTGTTTTCCGTTGCACTGTTTTCCCATTAATCTCTCCTTTTTGTTCCCCCTCCTCCTGCATCCCACTCATGAGTAACATTGCTTTCAGAGTGAATTTAAATAGAATGACCCCAAAGCCAAGCAGCTCACAGTGACACCGGGAGTAAGGCAAGTACCCATGCGTTGCCCACATTCTACACACTCAAAACGTTCTTATGCATTCTGACAAACCAAAGGCTTGTGTCACAATTAATAATGCACAAATAAGCAGAGAGTAGAATGGGGTTCGCCACACTGTTTGTGCCTACTGGAGCACAGTCGTAGCAAACAAAAACAGGAGAGAGAGGCACACATAAAGCTGAGCAGGCACATGCACAGAGATTTTTGGGGGCAGGTGCGCAAGCCAGAAAAAAAGGGCGCCTGTCTCCAAAATTATTCATACAATTAAGCAAAAATAGTATATGTGTGCATTTGCCTAAAGCTAAGCATAGACCGTGAAAGGCATTAGTCCAAAACTGTTGCAGGTTGATCTAATAACATGGAAGTGATGAGACACTGACACCTTATTCTTCCCTCAATACTGTCATACCTGTTAACAACCTCAGAATGACCCCCAAAAATGGGTTAGAGCGCCTTGTTGTGGGCAATGAGTGCACACACATCACAGAGAGAAGGCGGAAGAGCGAGGTTAAAAAAAAAAAAGAAGTCCAATGGAACAGCCAGCATGTGGACAATGGCTTTACGCTGGCATGGCCACTTTAGAGCGCCTTGTTGTTGTGGCATGGAAAACCCCTGCGACAACAAGGTGGGATATATTCCAGCCACCAGAGACTGTAAGCGGATATACTTTCACAGCTCGCACATGTATTTATGTGTAGGCGTAAGAAAGATGCTAAATGTGCAAATGTATTGGATTGAGAGTTGAGGGGTGTGGTTACAGGACACTCTGTGGTCACGCCCACAGCATTCGAGAGCAGCGACAACATTATAGTTGTTGGTTTAGTTTAAAACTAGATTTAGGACTTCAGCAGGCACTGGTGCTTTTTTGCCATATTTGTTTTGCTGTCTTTAAGTACTTCTAAGTGATATACTGAAGTACTGAAGCACTCCACTCGAGAAAACTGGAGTGTGAGGAAGGCGGAGACACTGACCATCAGAGTGGAGGGTCCCTCTCTCTCTCTCTCTTTCTCTCTCTCTCTCTCTCTCTCTCTCTCTCTCTCTCACTGAAAAAAAAATGAGAGCGGCGAGCATCTCCAACTTGCGGCGGCAGAATGAGCACGCATAAGCATGTGTTGATGAGGAGGCTGCAACCCGACAAGCGGCGCGTGCACTTGAGAACCAAGTGCATCCCCAAACAGGTTCAGACGTGTCCAATTGGAATTGAAGCAACATTTGGCTACCGGTCGAGAGATTAGGGCGATAAAGAAGAGTTGAGGCACAAAAGGTCCAAAAAAAAAAAAAAAAAAAAAAAGAAGAGTGACGCTAGAGAGGAGCGACATGTTTGGAATGATCAAGAATTCGCTCTTCGGAAACACCGAGGAGACAGAATATAAACTACTAAGCACAGAGACCAAGGTAAGGCAGACGTGCGCATTTAGTCCTTTCATACATCGAAGCGAGTGCGGCGGAAAGCCAGTGATGTGTGTTCACTAAGGCAATGCCCCTCGGCTACTTCTATCTGTCCAAGTGCTCCTTTGACCCACAATGCACTGCTGCAGATACAAGTGCATGGAGATATGCAGGCTTTGCTGATCATCTGTTGGGAATCCTAGGGGCATATTTAGACTTTTAGGCAATTTGGCAGACCAGCCTGCACCAAACTGCGCATGCTGGCACAGCGAGGGTGTGTTCTTGGCCCCGCCGAGTAACAATTTAGTGGCATAAAGTCTGTCTAAAATGATGCCTGCTCAGACCACGTCTGAATACTGGCATAGGGTAGACCGCCGGTCTAACATGATTTTGGTCAATTTGATCGGGGCACAGGCCCCCGGACATTTAAGGCGCCAGCGGTTATCAACAGCTCGTTCTGTATTTAGTAAGGGAACCCACTCACATTGTCTGTTGCCAAACTGGCCAAGTGCAGTGACAATGCTCCACTCATGCACGGATCTCTGCCGTTGTAATTGATAAATCAACATACAGTATAGTTTTTAGACTGCTTTATTACTCAGTGACTATAAATATACCATATAAATGTATGATCGCCTCATCGAATGATTACATATACAGTGGAACGTTGATTTTCATATGCCCTGGTTTTCGTTTCGTTTTAGTATTGGGTTTCTGACATTTTTTTTCGTACAGTTGAAAATGGTCCACATGCTAAAGACATCCGCCAGCCCGCGTCACTCCTTTCTTATTTTAAAATGCTTGCAACTTCTCAAAGTGATTAAAAGTTCAGACAATTTAAAATGTAGGTCCGCTCATGATTTGCAGACCACATGAAATGGTATGGCGGGCCTGACCTGGCTCCCGGGCCTTTAGTTGGACACCAGTGCATTACAGCGTCAACATTACCACAACATGAACAAATAAATCGGTTGAAAAATTCCTCTCTGACAATGTCAATCGAAACTAAGCATTATTAACTTTGTAAAGGCAAAACTTTTGATGCAGCGGCTGTATTGGATCTCATGAGACTTTTAATGGTTAGAGTGCGTATTGTAATTTGACAAAATCTGCGTACTTCTATGAATACTTGATCCTCTGCACATTCGCTCAGTTTCTTTGGGAAGGAGCCGCCGATTTTACAAAACAAAGTCCATCAAATCTCTAAACTGGACTCGAGTTCAAACAACTGATCCTGAAATCAGAGCTTGTCACCTAAGCCCTGGGACACCCATCTGACTCTGACACTCTACACGCTTAATTAAAACTGAGAAGGAATACGGAGGAGCTGCGTGCGTGGACCCACTCATGCACGCACACGCCCGCAATATAAAAATGATATGGAATTAAATGTCTGAGGATAACTATAAAAAGAAGAACACAACACGCCCGGCAATTACTAGTCAGTGTTGATAAGGTAGTGAATGAGGAGTTATAAACAACCACACAGCCACTGACGTGTGATTGGTGAATTCATTGCGCTGGTTATATCAAGTAAGTCAAGCTCACATATTTTGTTGTGTGACAAAGTGTTCGTTGCTGTCTTACTAACTACGCTGTGCAAACTCACTGTGACGGACAGAGTATATTCACATCACAGGGCAACTTGATATCTTTCTTTCAGTGTTCCTCAGCCTTTAAGTCAAAGTACATGTTTTACATTAGAAAAAGTACCAAACAAAAGGATTGACGTCACAAAAAGCACATATACTGAAAGACCGGTGATCTTAATGTACTCACAAACCTACGTAGTGTGAAATCTGAGCCTGTTTAGTTGAACACAAAGCTATTGCTCTGTTGTATGAATGGCAACAGGTGAATTGTACCTTCGAGTGGAAGAGCATTTATTTGTTGTGCCTGTCACTATTACTGTATGTTGCTGGCATAGACAGAGGAACAAATGATACCTTATTTGCATAAAATAAAGAATGAGTTTTGGGACTAATTAAGTGAGACTGGATCGTTTCCTGGGGCACACCTGATGATCTCTGTCACCACTCACAGTGGTTAGTAATTGGTGGATTCAGAATAAGAGCAGATAGCCGAATAGAAAGACAGCATGTCAAAATCTTTGACCAATACGTAAGAAAAGCTGCACTTCTCCACAAAGATAAAATCACTGACATAATAGGCATTAAATGACATAACAGTTCAATCGGATTTGTTTTTTTCTTGACGATTCATGCGAACAAACAGTTTGTGGTATGTGTAAGGTAAACATTACAAGCAGAATGAATGGCATTAGAATGACCTTTAAATTTCTATGCAACCTTGAAAAGAAACACAGTGTTTTCACTTTATGTATAGTCATAGTAATGGAGATGAAGATGCGCCTCACATTTGTGACCAATCCCCCTCAAAATGTATTGAGGTCATCGCATTGCGGTGTAGTTGTGTGGCCGCACTCCACATTAACCCCACTAAATCACATGAAAAGACGCTTGCATCATGTTAACACAGTGCGCTGGAGGCAGGGGGGAGCAAGTTGTGTTTGCCTGCGTTATGTAACGTTGTGTATCCCTGGCCTATTATAACGTGTAGCCTGACTGAACCCAGTACAGCAGCAGGAGACGTTAAATCAGATCAGTGCAAAATCTGTTTTTTTTTTTTTTTAATCTGGGCCACACTTGTTTGGCACAACCACTTTTTGTGCAATTGTGCAGACACAAACATCCGTGTACACACACCAAACCTTTGAAGTTCACGGTGCTGCATCATGCCACTTACCCTCATGACTCATCTCAGACAGAAAACAGTATTAAGTGTGTTCACTCTTACGTACTGTACTGTTTAGGTCCAATTTGAGGCTTTTTGACATTTAACAGCATTTAAAATATCCTAAATGTCACCATTCTTTAACCCTGTAATAGGATGACTTTACCTAAAGTGACCCATAACACACAAAAATGAAAGTCAAATGTTTTGTACAGATAATACAAAGTTTGTATAAACTGAGTCTGTTCAGAGTCAGATTGGACCCATGTCAATTTTAGACTTGGCAATGTGTGTTAAAACAAGAAAAATGGTACGAATGGTGGGAATCTCTAGTGGTGAAAGCTTGAAACAGTCCTGAGAACTGGTCTGTGTTTCCACCACATTTGCACAGGTTCCCGAAGAAATATGCACGTCGGTCTTGTTATGCGTAGCTGTGGTTGACTCACTAAGGCCTACCTGAACCCTCCTCCTTTTGCGTCTTCCCCTTAGGATGGAGTGAGCTTTGAGGTACGGCGCTATGATCCCGCCAAATACGCGGTTGTTTCCTCTGAGGGGCGCACTTACGACCAGGTGACAGGGGAGCTGGTGAGGAAGCTGCTCATGTACATCGGTGGATGCAATGAACAAGGTCGGGCCTCATAGCAGATCTTCGTCGTGCTCTTTTTGTGTGACTGGATTTGCATCCATGATGGGGTTCGCACAATAGTATCACAGAAATTCAGCGCTCAAAACACAGAAATTGCACACACAAATTCTGGCTTGTGGTTTGGCTGTAGGGAGTTTCTCTGTGAATCTATTCTGGGTTACTGCTCATCCCCTATTTGCTTCAATTTGTAAGTTTGTCTCATATGAAATACATACTGGAAATGGAAATAATCTGTTCCACTGGGCTGTCAATGGGTATTTACCCAATATATTCCACCTCTTCATACCACCACTAGCACGCGCTAATTATAGAAACAATAAATACTATATAAAGATGCAATATAACAGCACACAACTGTGCCACATACATCATCTGGAGGACTTCAGAATCAATAATGATCTAATAACATTAAAAATACAAACCATTTCAATCAAATACATCATACAAGTGCAGATTCCAACCAATCAGAGGATGGAAAATACTGATCGATAGACAGTTCGCTGGCCCTTGCTGGCCATGTGAGAATAGATGATCCGAGATTGGGTCGCAGGGGCAGTAGCTTTAGCAGGGAAGCCCAGACTTCCTCTCCCCAGCCACTTCATCCAGCTCTTCCGGAGGACATTGTGTCTCCGGCGTGTCCTGGGTCATCTCCGGGGGCCCCTCCCGATGGGACATGCCCGGAACACCTCACCAGGGAGGCGTCCAGGAAGCATCCTAATAAGATGCCCGAGCCACCTCATCTGGCTCCTCTCAATGTCGAGGAGCAGCAGTTCAACTCTGAGCCACTCCCGGATGGCAGAGCTTCTCACCCCATCTCTGAGGGAGACCCCAGACACCCGCGGAGAAAACTCATTTTGACCGCTTGTATCCGGGATCTTGTTCTTTCAGACACAACCCAGAACCGTTGATCATAGGTGAGGGTAGGAACCACCCCAGTATACCTATCCAGAGGCACTGTCCCCAATATCCACGGGATGTTGCAGAGGCGTGTCAACCAGAGATAGGAGAACCCGCCTCAGAGATCACAGACTCTTCTTCCTCATGGGAAGGCGTGTCAGTGAAATTGAGGAGGTCTTCGAAGTATTCTCTCCACCGACTCACAACGTCCGGAGTCGAGGTCAGTAGCGTCCCATCCCCATTATACACAGTGTTGATGGTGTACTGCTCCCACCTCATGAGACGCCGGACGATGGACTAGAATTTCCTCAAAGCCGTCCAGAAGTCATTCTCCATGGTCTCGCCGAACTCCTCCCACGCTCTATTTTTTTGCTTCAGTTACCACCAAAGCTGCATTCCGCTTGGCCATTTGGTACCCATCAGCTACCTCAGGAGTCCCACAGGCCAAAAAGGCCCAATAGGACTCCTTCTTCAGCTTGACAGCATCCCTCACCATTGGTGTCCACCAACGGGTTCGGGGATTGCCGCCACGACAGGCACTGACCACCTTACAGCCACAGCTCCGGTCGGCCACCTCGGCAATGGAGGCGTGGAACATGGTCTGCTCTGACTCAATGTCCCTCGCCTCCCCCGGAATGTGGGTGAAATCTGATTGGTTCAAGAAACCGTGTCCGATTAATAATATCGTTTGAATTTCAGCAGGCAGCGCTACTGATTCTGAAGGCCATGGGCAGAATAGATTCACATGGCACATAGAAGCTGAAATCTGATTGGACAAAAAAAAAAAAAATTCAACATCCACATACAATACTGTAAACAGTACAGTCTCGAGAAACACTGCTTTGACCCGAAAGTAACTTTTTGTGTACAGTCTTCTTTTCTTCTCGCATTCTTTTAACAGCCCTTGTTGAGAATGGTCCACCTTTTGGAATAAATATTGCCAAAAGAATGAGGTGCTGAGTTCTCGTGCTACAGACAGGCAGTGCAAAAAAAAAAAAACAAAATGTTACAAAAAGTTAAATAGAAATGCTAAACATGGAGTGTGACTTTCTGGGCATACTTTTCCTGAAAAGTGCTGTACAAATTGTGCGACATTAGTGGCATTCAAATTTAGAGGTTCCACTTTGTTTCACCTAACTCCTACATTCTTATCTCAACAAGGTGAGGCGATGGGTACAGCAGCGCCCACCATCATCACGGTCTACCCTCGGAACGACGGTGTTCTATCCCGTCGTTTGGTGGTGGCCATCCGCATACCTACCTTCTACCAGCAAAGCCCCCCGACGCCCACGGACAATACTATTAGAGTCGAGGATCGGCCTGGCATGACTGTCTATACACTGTAAGTGTCTTTAACAGTGACATTTTTAGTAAGGAATGTAAGGCATGGAATAAAAAATGTAACCATTTCATTTGAAAACGTAAACAGTTAACACGTCATCATGGACCTCATTGAAAAAAATAATGAACAGTAAACACAATTTTGTCAGTGGCGGGCTGTATATTTGGTATTTGGGCCTCCAAGGGGTGATTTACCTAACTTAATCCCTCTCTTAATACCACCATTATAGCACGTCACAATTATAGAAACCATCAAAAATGCAATATAACAGCATGCGACATAACCAAGTACCTCACCTGGGGCAGGTCAAAATCTACATTCCTCAAAATAACATGACAAAAAACATTAAATAAAATACATCATACTCAGCAGTGACGCTAATTATTAACTGTATTAATATGTGCAGATCGCTACAGGCAGACAGTTTTGCTAGTCGAAGTTGGCTGTAAGTTTTGCCCTGACCAACCAATCAATGGACAGCTCGCTGGCCCTAACAAACATCAGGCCGGCCCTGTGAGGTCGAATTTGAAATTGGATTGGTTGAAGAAACAGTCTCGTTGCTAATATAGTTTAAATTACATCAGGCCCTGAACAGATTAGATGGACGTGCCAGCAGTCGGAGGCTGGAATTTTACCCGGATAACAAAAATCTAACAACCACTGAAAGCAGCACAGCCAAGAGAAAAGCTTCTAAATGAAGAGACTAGACAGCTGGGAATAGATCAATACAATAACTGATAGAATTTCATGGAACAAATATTAGAATTCACATTGTAAATGTAGGTCATTGCTTCTGATAGCGTTAGGCCAGCAGAGCAGAGTTCTCCACTGGATTTTAGTGAATTGAAGAGAAGCTAAGAATAGACGGGAACGTGGTATCCTGGGATCGGGAAAATACGCAAATAAAACGCACCATTGTTTAAACCGCAGGGATTAAAGATAGACCCTGAGATTGGATGGCGACCAGTCTATGACGTGCACCCTGCCCCTCGCCCAAAGTCAGCTGAGGTGGGCTCCTCCATAATGAGGATAAAGTCGTCGAGAAAATGGATGGATGGAGGGGATAAAGAGCGGGGAAAAAAATTGCAGATTATAGTACGAATTTTACGATACCCATTCCACAACTGATTGCATTCTTTTTATTATCCCCCCCCCAGGCAATTTGGAGGTTTCGCAGGTGAGAGTGAGTACCGTGCTGAGGCCTTACGTTTGACACGCACCCTGGGCGAGACGGCCCCATTCCAGCGCAAGCAATACTTCTGTTGCAGCTACGACTCGCCAATCAAACCTTACGGCCGCCGCAATGAGGTGTGGTTCATACAGGAAGAGCCGTAGGGACCTACTTGCCCATTCTGATATCCAACCACGGTGACCCCTTCAATGACACTCCCGCAGCTCTAACTCTTGACTGGAGAAAATAGACAGTATTGTGACTTTAATATTTTTCTTTTTATGAAAGACATTCCTGACTATGCTAAAGAACACAAGAGTAGGAGTATGTTTGTGAGTCACAAATGTACAGTTCACTGTGTATTCATAGCAAAAAGAAACATCAATGTCTGAAAAATATAAAAAATAATCAATAGAAACTCAGTCATTGTCGGGTGTGAGCAAGAAGTCTGAGATACAGAAAATCAGAGATGAGTCTATAGACTATTGAGCGTACTGTAGGGGGCTTTGTCTACGTACCTTTCAGGTTGTCATGAAGGCAACACAGAACTGCAGTTTTAAAGCAATTTAAAAAAAAAAAAACTTCATTTTTCAATTAGGAACTGGAAATAAACCAGAGGTTAAGCCATAAAATAGCGCTTATGTAATATTGAGTGAATGGCACCATAGCTTTCTAGCTGTTTGTATTGTGGTCATCAAATATTTTGTGATCGTGATTTTCAAAAGTTTTTCAGGTAGTTGTGCTATATCCATTTTTATTTACATCCCTGAAAATGTCAGTGATACTTCTGTAGTGTGACTATCTGTGACAAAAGAGAATACTGTAAGGGTATACTCGTCTTTCAGAAACAAATAAATATTTGGTGATAGTCTTATTTCATTTGTCACACAGAACAGGAACAGCAAATGTTAATCATTTGATCAATGTGGTATTTTTTTTCTTGTAAGGTTACTTAAAGACAAAGAAAGTCAAATAAATTAAGAGAACCTTGAAATAATGGCTACAATTGTTTCGTGTGTGGACAACCGTGATTCTACAAGACTTTTTTTTTTTTTTTTTTTGCAGATTTGCTTTACAGTAGCGTAATTCTCGTGTTCACACTCAAGGCAAAATACACCGCCTCTCTTATGTAGAAGAAATGTGTACAAAAAAAAAAAAAAAAAAAAAAAAAAAAAAAAAAAAAAAGCTGCTGAGGCGCAGGAAATACTATATTCAATAAATGACAACTTTATTAGATTTCAGTGAACAAAATTCAGGCAAGCGTTATTAATTTACAGACATTTCAAGATTAAAGCAAACTTAGATCCACGCCAAGAAAATCATTTTAGGTGTGCAAAGACCTTTTGCTAGGTGTTAACTGCTTAACAATAATAAATGGTTAGCCCTCGGGAGTTTTACCAGGCGAAACACTGCTGTTCTCCAAATGATGAAGCCTGGCCACCGCATACTGGCTCTATTACAAGGATGGTTTCAGCTTGCCTTTGCATACATGAATACAAAAGAGGGTAAGAGCACAGGGTCACTCATGTAAGTCCTACTTTTCCACTAGAACCTTTGGAAACTGGGAATATTGCACTTTTGAAGACGTGCATTTCAATGAATACAGCAAAAATGTGCAATTTGGGTTATCTAGAAAATGTAATTACTGTTAATGATGGAGAGCGGGATAGTCTTGGTCACATATACTATAGGATACGCTATTAATAGCCAAAAGTATGAGAATCAGGCGATATGGAGGCCATAAATGTACCACTAAAATCTATTCAACCCACTCCTGCTATTGTACACGAATAACAAACACTCCATTCAAAAACTGTATTGGAAATACACACAGTCCTTTAAAGGATACCGCAAAAATACACTGCTAATAATTTTGGTTGTTGGTAATAGCTACAAGAATGAATTCCATGAAAGTGTGGGGTGATACAGTTCTGTCATAAAAAAAATAATAATAATACATTCGTCATCCCACTGCCTCCTTTCAGCTCCAAACAGTCCTCTTTACAACATGTCAACAAATTATATATTCAAAATAATAGTCACATAGGACTTCTTGATTTTTGGGGGCAAGTTGCATGTTGTCCCTTCAAAACATTTTTTAAACAATGTGGCTGCTTGTAAGAGATTGAATTTGATGTTCTGTAATCTGCCGTATGTCGCCATCAGGGATCCATCCCAAGATTAAGGAGGAACTGTCATGGTGCCTGAGCCTTAGTTGTTTTTCTTTTCAGGAGAGTTTGGATAAGGTGCATATGGAGGAGGCTGCTCCTTTATGGAAACAAAAACAAAGAAATATATATACATTATAGTGTACAAGGACCAATACGGGACAAAGTCACATGACACTTCCGCACAATTGGAAGAAAAGAGAAGTAGCTGACCGTTGGCACGTAGACATTGTGTGGATTGCTGGGATTGTAGTACGCACTGCCTGCTGCTTCTGCTGCCTTGGCGTTACCTGGGCCCAGAAAAAAACATGACAAAGAGAAGATAAGTGACCGCTAAACATAGAACCACATATAGACAATCAATCCATCCATCCATCCATCCATCCATTTTCTGAGCCGCTTCTCCTCACTAGGGTCGCGGGCGTGCTGGAGCCTATCCCAGCTGTCGTCGGGCAGGAGACGGGGTACACCCTGAACTGGTTGCCAGCCAATCGCAGGGCACATACAAACAAACAAAACCATTCGCACTCACAGTCACACCTACGGGGAATTTTAGAGTGTTCAATTAACGCATGTTTTTGGGATGTGGGAGGAAACCGGAGTGCCCAGAGAAAACCCACGCAGGCACGGGGAGAACATGCAAACTCCACACAGGCGGAGCCGGGGGATTGAACCGGGGCCCTCAGAACTGTGAGGCTGACGCTCTAACCAGTCGGCCACCGTGCCGCCTCATATAGACAATATTAAGCGTATTTGAACAATCTAATAAGATCCATTACAACAAATGACAAAACATTATTGTGCTCAGGCTTAAACAATAAAAGTACGACTATGGCAGCATCTTGTAGCATCTCGGTACCAAGGAACTATGTTGAAGTGACTTGAGGAACTTTATTTAGACAAAAGTAAAGCCTGACCACAATCATGTGGCATCTTGGTGGCAAGAAACTATGTTGAAGTGAGTGAAGACTTTCATTTAGACAGAAGTAGCACTTTGACCCTACTTTGTGGCACCTATAAGCAACTATAAAAAATTTTATGGGGAGTCAAATACTTGCAGATTTTCACTATTGGCGGCACAGCTCCCTTTCTATCCCCTGCTTTTGTACCATGTTGGGCCACAAATTGGAGGGCAGCACGGAGGTCGACCAGAAGAGATACAGCGTCATTGAGAGAAAGAAGAAAGAGGCAGAGAAGGTCCCCCACTAAGCTCCAGTAATAGTTGTATTGTCGTATGTGCCGTTTGCATGTGTTACTGCTCCGTGTGCGTTAATGTATAAATTGTTTGAGGTTTTATACCACCGTAACGTCGACGCAAATATCCATTAGTCCATTTACGGAAGCTTGTATATATGTTAGCATTCAGCGATAGGACTTTGTCAGGTGGAATTGCAACCCCAATTCCAATGAAGTTGGGACGTTATGTTAAACAAAATACGTTATGTTAAACAGAATACAATGATTTGCAAATCATGTTCAACCTATATTTAATTGAATACACTACAAAGACAAGATATTTAATGTTCAAACTGATAAACTTTATTGCTTTTAGCAAATAATCATTAACTTAGAATTTTATGGCTGCAACACGTTCCAAAAAACCTGGGACAGGTGGCAAAAAAGACTGAGAAAGTTGAGGAATGCTCATCAAGCACCTGTTGCAAGCCAAGATGGGGCGAGGTTCACCTCTTTGTGAACAAGTGGGTGAGAAAATAGTCGAACAGTTTAAGGACAATGTTCCTCAAAGTACAATTGCAAGGAATTTAGGGATTTCATCATTTACGGTCCATAATATCATCAAAAGGTTCAGAGAATCTGGAGCAATCACTGCATGTAAGCTTCAAGGGTGAAAACCAACATTGAATGCCCGTGACCTTCGATGCCTCAGGCGGCACTGCATCAAAAAACGACATCAACGTGTAAAGGATATCACCACATGGGCTCGGGAACACTTCAGAAAACCAATGTCAGTAAATACAGTTTGACGCTACATCCATAAGTGCAACTTGAAACTCTGCTATGCAAAGCAAAAGCCATTTATCAACAACACCCAGAAACGTTGCCGGCTTCTCTGGGCCCGAGCTCATCTAAGATGGACTGATGCAAAGTGGAAACGTGTTCTGTGGTCCGACGAGTCCACATTTCAAATTGTTTTTGGAAATTGTGGACATTGTGTCCTCCGGGCCAAAGAGGAAAAGAACCATCCGGACTGTTATGGACGCAAAGTTCAAAAGCCAGCATCTGTGATGGTATGGGGCTGTGTTACTGCCAATGGCATGGGTAACTTACACATCTGTGAAGGCACCATTAATCCTGAAAGCTACATACAGGTTTTGGAGAAACATATGCTGCCATCCAAGCAACGTCTTTTTCATGGACGCCCATGAAAAAGATGCTTATTTCATGCTTATTTTAGCAAGACAATACCAAACTACATTCTGCACGTGTTAACAACAGCGTGGCTTCGTAGTAAAAGAGTGCGGGTACTAGACTTGTCTGCCTGCAGTCCAGACCTGTCTCCCATTGAAAATGTGTGGCGCATTATGAAGCATAAAATATGACAACGGAGACGCCGGACTGTCGACCAGCTGAAGCTGTACATCAAGCAAGAATGGGGGGAAAGAATTCCACCAACAAAGCTTCAACAATTAGAGTCCTCAGTTCCCAAGCGTTTATTGAATGTTGTTAAAAGAAAAGGTGATGTAACACAGTGGTAAACATGACCCTGTCCCAGATTTTTGGGAACGTGTTGCAGCCATAAAATTCGAAGTTAACAATTATTTGCTAAAAACAATAAAGTTGATCAGTTTGAACATTACACATACATTACAATTAAATATAGGTTGAACATGATTTGCAAATCATTGCATTCTGTTTTTATTTGTTTAACAAAACGTCCCAATTTCATTGGAATTGTATATTGTTTGGTTGAAAATGTACTGTACAATGTTTGATTCTCTTGTGTCAGGCTATGTAACAGTTTTACAGAAATCTTCGGTCACAAACAACTGTTCGAGAAAGAGTGAGAACAGGTGCGGACTATTCAGAAAGTGTGTTTTATTACAAGTTCAAATGTGTTTAAATCATGTGAGGGTAAAACTATATAACTCTTATATATAGTAGTTATCGCAGGCCTTCACCTATTGTAGGTGGGTCTGGAACGCATACCCCATGATAAACCGGGATTTACTGTACTGCACTTTCAGTTTGCAGCGGTGTAGTGCACTGCATTATACAGAGACATTTTGTGGGTGTGTTTAGTCAGTATGACTTAGTGGAAGTCAGTATGAGGCACAACAACTGGCAGTTCCCAGAATCATCATCTAAAAATCTGCAATCACACCCCGAGTATTCAGTGTTTCACACTAAAACTGATGCCCAACACATGATATATCAGCAGATTCAAAAAATTAATACGAGGGGGGGGGGGGGGGGGGGGGAAGCGGATTTACAGGGCACGAGATCATGAGCTCCGCTTTTTTATTTTAGGTTGCATGATTTGAAGTGATTCACTTTGGGCAAGATGGATCACATCTGACGGGTGCAGTGACGCAGACATGGCAAGAGGAGAACTAAAGACAGAAGGATGGAGGGGCGGGGGTCAGACCTGGAGGTGGCGGAGCTGTCCAGTTCTGGGGGGGTGCAGCCCAGTTTTGAGGTGGCCCTGGATATGGGGGAGGTGGGGCCATCATGTAGTCAGACCCTGATGGGTACATTCCTGAAACACAAGAAAAGTCTCAAGGTCAGAAACGCTCACTTTACAGACGGATCACTTTGTACTGCACATTCTCTATTTTCTCTTATTGTGATTGTCAAATCAGCTAAATTGCATAACAGGACAGAATAATACCGTAAGCGGCAAAGAAAATGGAAGGATGGCTCAACTTTTGTCATTATAGCCCTATTGTACTGCGCCCCTATTGTGATGCGCAGCCATGACGGTGACGTGTACAGCTTTCATTCCGTCACATTAAGTTGTACTTCCTATTTATGGTCATCCTCACACTATTCTTATATGGTTTGTTTTTTACTTAGTTTTGGAAACTGACAATGCTGTGTCAGTCAGTGATCTTTTTTTTCAGTTAATGAACATTTTTTTTTCCAATTGTAGTTTTCATTATTTCGTTTCTTTCCATTAGTTACAATAACCTTGCTGTGTACCAATGTTCCCAAGTTAAGATCTATGATTGGCACATGTCTTGTGTGCATATAAGCATTTTTAAACTGGATTCTGCACCTGCAGCAGTTGTTGGATAAGGGTAGCCCATGTTGCCAGCAGCAGGAGGAGGAGGGGGCGGGTAGAATCCATTCTGCTGGGGAGGGGGCACATAAGGATAGCCTTGGGGAGCAGGTGGTGGTGGGCCGTAGCCATTCATGATTCCAGGAGAAGGGTAGCCGTGATATGACGCAGCACCATTCTGAGCAGGAGCTCCACGAGAAGCTGTAAGACAATGAAGTAAGACAAGCTTTACAATGACTTCTACCAACATGGTGTAATAACAGACCACTGCAATAATGGAAAGTAATGAGGAAACCATTTGTGGCCAGTTTGAAGAGATGCTGGCCAACATCTATGGCTCCTCCACTGGGGAAGGACATCTTGAAATGGGCTTGACCCTCCCAGCCACCTGGGAAGAGATATTCCAATATTTCAGTAGGTTTAAACGAGATGCATGAAACTGATAGGTTTAAAATTTGCATGAAACCAAGAACAAGGCTCTACATAATAGCAAGAAAACACATTAAAACCAAGTCACACAAAAGAACCTACAAATTCAAATACCCTAGAATGTCTTTCAAATGCATTTTGAATTTTTGTAAAAATAAATTAAGTGCTGGTGAATTGCACAAAACGTCAGTTTTAAAACTGACATCATACATGACATGACCTGTTACTACGCAAGACTTCCATATCCAGTCATCGGAAAAATTATTAGCACACCCTTGTTTCTTCACTGTCTTGTTCATTTTTAATTCCTAGTACAACTAAAGGTAACTAAATTTAAACCAAATTTGTTTGGACAAATATAATTATGACGACAAAAATAGCACGAGAGTAAAATTTAAGAGCCGACATCTAGCCACCTTCTATGGTTTTCTTGATTGTAACCAAAATCACTGGCAATACAATTAATATTAAGCATGTCGAATAGGACGAACAATTATGGAGGAATCAGCTGCATTTTTGTCATGTTCATTGTATTCTTCAGATAATATACTGTACCTTACTACAATGAATTAAAATGAAGACCAAAAAAATTTTTTGAAACAAGGGTGGTCCAATAATTTTGACATGACTGTTTCTCATTGAGGCGGCACGGTGACCGACTGGTTAAACAGTCTGCCTCACAGTTCTGAGGACCGGGGTTCAAACAGTTGAAGTCTGTTTGAACCCCGGTTAAAGTCAAACAGGACACCTACCACCTGCCTCAGCTGACACTGTCCCTTTAATGTAGTTGGCAGCAAAAACGGGCTGCTCGATGCTGCAGCCCTTCATCAGATAATAGGGGAACATGGCAGAACCAAGGCAATCCTTTGTATTACTGGACACAAACACCATCTAAGCCAGCACCAAAAAGAGGACATGATAGCACATGAGAAGAGTTAGGTCAACTTCCCAATGAAAAGAAAAGCAAAGGTAACAGCAAATTAATGCGATGTAACGTGGGCAGTACCCTGTATGGTGTGAGGTACACAGTGCCCTTCTTGGTCCCCTTCAGTAGGTCTGTTTTACAGGCGACATCACTGAATGACAGCTCCACATTCTTACATTCCCTTAATACGCTGGTGAGGAAAGACAAAATAAAAATAAAAGTTAAATTTTTTTTTTTAAACTTACACAGTGAACCCCCAAAGATTCATGATTTCCCATTCACAGACTCACCTTCAATATATAATAATATATATCAAATCAATTACTAAAACTGCCTTCTACCATCTGAAGAACATATCCAGAGTGAAGGCTTGCATGTGTCAAGCAGACCAGGAGATGCTCATCCATGCTTTTATCTCAAGTAGAGTTGACTATTGTAATGGTCTTCTGACTGGACTCCCTAAAAAAAGCATTAAAGAACTGCAGCTCATTCAGAATGCTGCGGCTCGGGTTCTGACCAGAACAAGAAGGTCAGACCATATTACTCCAATTCTAAAGTCTTTACACTGGCTTCCAGTCAGCTTTAGAATAGATTTTCAAGTTCTGCTACTGGTCTATAAATCACTAAATGGCTCAAGTCCTGAATACATGAATGAAATGCTAACAGAATATAAATCCAGTAGGGCTCTGAGATCGACAGACTCAGGTCAAATGAAGTGACGTCAGCCCCAACTGTGCATGTTTTTAAGTCCAGGTTAAAAACTCTTCTTTTTTCCCATGCTTTTTAGAGCATTTCCACTTTTAAATTATATTTCTTGCACTGTATGCTGTTTAATTATATTTTTATTATTTTTTTTTCCTCTTTGTTTTAAATGTTTATAAGCTGTTTTTTTTCTCTTTTTAAATGCTTTCAATCATGTAAAGCACATTGCGTTACCGTGTGTATGAAATGCGCTATATAAATGAATTTGCTTTGCTTTAGAAGAAAACAATTCTGTAGAACCCAACTAACAACTATTTGCTGAAAAACTCACATATTTGCACCTATCCATGTATTTCTAGGATCTTTAAGATTCCGCAAAAATTCAAAAAAAATTCCCACACTCGTTACCGTGGTGACGACAACAAGAGTGGATCGCGCCCGCCTGTATTAGAAGGACAAAATGGGGGAAAACTTGTTGGTGGTCACCGCTGCTCAGAAGAGGACGTTCGTTTAAGGCTTGCTTGAGGTATGTTCACGTACTTTTAATACAATACGGCTCAAAAGCAGGCAACAAAATGTTATGTAGTCTAGCAAGCTAGTGGTAGCACGAATTGTTGTACGTAAACATGCCGCTGTTCTGTTGTATCATGCTCTAAAGTTTCGGTGTGGGTGAAGTAATTTAATTTAAAATAATTACAGTAAGTTGGCACCCATTATTTCTGTCATGTTGTAATGTTGGTTTGACCTGACTGATTAGAATACACAATCTGACTGGAGCAGTGATTCCCAACCTTTATGGAGCCAAGGAACATATTTTACAATTGAAAAATTTCACGGCACACCAACAAACAAAAATGTCACGAAAGGTGGATACATTAATTCCTGTATTTACTTCTTGCCATCTAATAGAAGACCATTAATTTGTTCTGTCTGTCACTATGCCTTACTGGCATAAATAGAGGAACAAAAATACATTTATTGTAAATATATATTTTTTTAGCAATTAAGTACACAACTATATACAGTAAATGAACAGGTCATTTAAATAGACACATTCCTCCATCTTGTGATTGGATCGGAGATCGGTTTTTTTTTAATTCGCTGACCGGCCCAAAATAAAAACAGATCGTGTAAAGCCTAATATATATATATATATATATATATATATATATATATATATATATATATATAACGGATATCTAGCTCAACATAAGGCATATTGAGTTCTGAAATAAAGATTAACAGTCATTAATATAGGTGCATCTCAATAAACTACAACATGGTAGAAAAGTTCATTTATTTCAGTACTCGTACATTATATAGATTTATTAAACAAATTCCTGCATTCAAAATCATTTACATTGTTTCTTCCTTGATTATCATGTAATATTCTAGTTTCTAGAAGTGGTGAATTTTCGATTTTGGTTTGCTGTTAGCTATAATTATCAAAATTATACATAAATACATTCAAAAAAGCTATGAAATAATTCACTCTGAGTCTGTATTGTGCACCTCTATGAGTTTCACTTTTGGAATTGAACTACCTAAGTTAAGCTTTTGACATTATTCATATTTACTGCGATCTACCTGTAATGTAATCAAATGGCTAAACTAGAAACTATTAATTGGCATTTTTACCGGTTACATACCTTCCACTGCTTTTTTTTTCCCAAAAGAAAATCATCTGCAAGTGATTTATTGTTTATGAAAGCGGTTATTCGATTGTACTTTAATAAACTGGCCGACGAGCCTATGTTGACATGATGTCAACATGCAGCCAAAAGATACTGACTTCCTGTTTTGAAAGTTAGCTTCAGCCACCGACCTTTTACCCAATATCAATTATGAGCCAACGCGACAGAGAACCCTTGTTATTTTCTCGAGTACTTTGGAAATGCGTTTAAATAACATTTTAAAAGGTATCACGTGAACACTGCCAGCGGCACAGTTGCGTTAGCCAAGCTGTGCTAAAGCTAAACTAGGCCACTAAACTACGTAGCTGTTGACTGGAAACTAAACGAGCCAACGGGAGAGGCGATATTCCCCTAATTTGTTCCATCAAAACGTATTAGTAAAATAAATGGAATGAACATACCTTTCTCCATTGTTAATCAACACTCCGCCGTTTTGAGAGTGATTTATATTCAACGCCATGGCTGTGAAGAAGCTATTGTGTTCGGTCGTGTTGGAGTTTGCTTGTGCTCCACTGACAGGAAACGTCACGCACGACATACGAGTTACGTCACCACTCGAGCTGAACACTTCGTAACTTCCCGTAAAATCAAAAAAGAAGAAGAAGAAGCTGTTAACGTCTTTTGTAAACGTCCTCCACGCTGGCGTGCACATTTTTCACGAGCGAAAATAACATTTGTTTTATTCAACCTTTAAAAGATGGGTGTGTAAACTTTTGTCATCAAGCCTCAAGGGCACATTCAAATTTAAATTTGATTTGAGGCAAAAATGTACAGTATTTTTGTGTATGTTACAGAGGTGTTTTAATAGTTTTTTTGAAATAATAAAACGAGAATCCATTCTCATGTTTTCTATTGTATTTTATCATTGCTTTAGCTTTTATTTCAATTTATAAATTATAATAAATGCTGTACGATTAATTTACCAACTATTTAACACAATGAAACTGTTGAAATATTTATTTTATTAATATTCTTGCATTTTATGAAAAATATATATATTATACAATGGATACTCCTTTTGACTATTTACACTTACTGTAATTATAATGAATCAAACAACTATCAAATAAAATTGCTTATTTTGCTAATACTTTGTTTTATGTAAAATTGTATATATTTTATTTTATTTTCAAAAAAATATTTTTCACCCAATTAGGATTTATAATTACCCTCAGCTCATAAATAAATAAATACATTTTACACTAATTAATTAATTTTAAGAAATAATAGCTAAATAAAGGTAATAAATATTGCAGGTGCTCTAATTTAATTTATTTTTTTTTAAAGAAAAAATAAGCAATGAATGTTTTGTCGTCATTTTCACGCATAGTGTTGACTGGCATAAATATATGCAGCAAGGTTACCTTTGAAGTCATTGTCGCTATATATAAGTCTAGAAGTGGGAGCCATTGTCACATTTGGGCCATTAATACTTTGATGAAGATTAGTAGTCCAGGGTTTACGCTTGTCTCTGGTTGTGGGCTCCAGCAGGCTCCTAAGCAATTAAAGCTAATTGGGCTGTCACGTGATACCTGCCTGCATGCTTCAACGAGTGAACCACATAGTTTGGAGTGGGCAGAGCTAATGAAAGACAAAGCATCCAAGCTACAAAGAGATGAATTGTAATTTTGTAACATTTTTTTTTATTTCTGTTATTTTGCTCTTCGACGTTCAACTCTGTCGGTGTGCCGAAAAGGGCTCAACGCCATCTCAGAGACAAAGTCTTGCCTTGCCCAGAGTCAGCTGCTCTCAGAGGGGAATAAAAGCTGTGTTTGGCTCCAAGGTCAACAGTCCTATTCGTGTAAGAGGTGAGATTGCCAGCTTTGGATGCTGTCAAATAAACAACCTACTACTCGCGTGACTTTGAAATTGGGTTGTCTTTGTTCTTCTGTCAGACAAAACGGGGGCAACACTCGCGGTGCCTCAGTCCGAGAACTCGTGTGGAGTGAAAATGGGCAGACAGAACAACCAGAGCCTCTTCTTCTTCAGCAAGTATGACAGCTGCTACACTCAAGTGAAGGTAAAGCACTGTTGCTCAATAAATTGTAATTTAAAATGCATTTCAATAGTTCAATTCAGAAAGTGAAACTTTTACACAATATAGATACATGAAACACCGCTACTTTGACTTGCATACTTTTCAGCAGGCCGAATTTGTACAGCAACCTAGTTTCTATATTAAACGTCTGTATTGTTACATTTGTAATATTAAAATTTCTTGATGGTTAAATTGGGGTGTTTGTTGGCTGTGAACCATAATCCAAATTATAAAAGAAAATCATGACATACTTTTACTTGGTGTGCAGTGAATCTTGAGTTTCACTTTTTGAATGGAACTACTGGAATAAATTAAGTTTTTCCATGATGGTGTAAAAAATGGACACTGTACCTGGGAATGTATGTCCAACTTAATCAAACTTTGCAAGATCACGATTTGAATGTGTTCATGGAATGAACCATAACTTACCGTGTGAAATGGATGGTTTGTATAACTCTTATCTGGTGATCGATGACTTTTAATCCTTAGGGCAGTAAAGTCGTCATCCCGCTGCAAGTCCAGCTGGCAGGAGAGGTTGGTTGGTTCAGGGTAAACATCAGCTGTCCTCTGACAGTAAGACCCAGGGAGTGGATGGCACTCTCACCAACAAGTGAGTGCAGATCACCACGCACTATCGCACTCTATCATCACTGAGCAGATTTTTATTCTTTTATTTCCCCAAAACAGTAGGTACACATGAACCATCTAATGGGATGAAATGTCATTGTTATAGCTCTGTCACTCTGCATTGCTCAGTTTTTTATGTGGTGGAAACGCAAGCCAGATCAGAGTTTACTGTCCCAAAGTTTAAGATTGGTCTTAACTTCCTACTTGGTGGAAATGTGGCTTAATCAGAATCATCTTCATTTGCCAAGTACGTCCAAAAAACACACAAGGAATTTGTCTCCGGAAGTTGGAGCCGCTCTAGTACGACAGCAGACAGTCAAATGACAGAGAACACTTTTGAGACATAAAGACATTGATAAAAAAAAAAAAAACAGTCACTGAGCAATAAAGGGTTGCTAGTTGTCTGGTAATACTGGTACATTATTATTTTTTATTTTTTTTGACAATTGTGCAAAATACATCTATTCCAGAATTCCATGGAAAGTGTGCCATTCCCAAAGACCTCAGAGTGAAATGTGGCCAAGAAAGAATGTCTCCAGATTCCTGCTCCGATCAGGGATGTTGCCACGATGCCACAGATTCAGTATGCTACTACAGACTCAACTGTAAGCTTTTAGAAATGTTTGGCAACATTGTTGCAATTTGATTTTCGTGTGTAAAGAGTTTTCACTTTTCTGTGCCGGCACCTTCTCCAGCCTGCTCTCTGGATGGACACTTTGTGTTCGCTGTAAAAACCACCGAGACGGACCCGCTTACGCATCCGACGAGCCTCGCAGTCAAGGATCAGCCGCGCTGCGTCCCTTTGATCACCACCTCAGACACTGCCGTCTTTAAGATTCCCATCACGGCCTGTGGGGTTAAAACAAAGGTCATGCACTTTCCCTGACTGCAAATCTGTTAACCTTTTCACCACACTCAATTACATTACCAGTTGCTGTGGGTGGAGTAGGACTATTTTAACACCTCTGCAACATACAATTCATTCTGTTATCCTACACGTTAATTTTCCTTCAACATCACTAAGTTACGGGTGTAATTTATCTTAATAATAAATGACTCCACCTGCCTTCAGGTCAATGGAGATGTCGTCGTCTATGAGTTAGAGGTGGAGGAGCTCCTTGATCCAAATAGACCAAACCACTCTTCATTTAGGTAATTTATATCGCACCCTTTGCATTCTTCTGCACGGGAATCTGCAGTCAGTGGTGACCTATTTTTTTTTAAATTTTAAGTCTCCAGGTTGAGTGTGAATATGAAGCATCCGCTGCAAGGCGTGCAGTAAATCTACGTTCCATGTACGCAGTGACCAACCCGCCGCCTGTGGTTGCTCTGGGAACCATCAAAGTGCAGATGAGGATAGCCACAGGTAAATAAAACGTGTCGTTTGACACACCTGTGAACAACAAACCCTTTTGGACCATTTGTTCCTCTATCTAGATGCATCCTTTACATGTTACTTTCCTGAGGACCAACTTCCACTGACGTTGCCATTACGTGAAACGGTGTATGTGGAAATCTCCATCGCCCAACCATCACCAGATCCCACACTTTCCCTGCATGTAAGGGATTGCTTCGCCTACCCGACATCTCGACACTCTGTGTGGATGCTTCTCAACGACGGGTAAAGAACTGACACAGTTGAAAATTGGGGTTGTGGAGTAATGCATAGCGGCTGATGACTTAAATTCCTCCTCCTGGATAGATGTCCTAACCACCTGGATGACTCCAGAAGTTCGATCCCTGTGGACGGCCAGGGCAAAACGTATTCCCATTCCCAAGTCAGGAGATTTGATGTCAAGACCTTTGCCTTTGTGAAAAAAGGCCAGCCAAGTGTAGAGGAAGTAAGCCACTCAAATACGTACATGTTTATTTCTGAAAAGTAGAACCATGTTATTGATTTCCTCACACCCTTTTTGGGCTATTTCGTTTTGTAATTTCTTAGATATACTTCTATTGTTGGGTGGAAATCTGCACAGAGGATGTTGACTGTGAACAACGCTGTGCCATTTGTAAGTACTATACATCTACTGTCATGCGGCATGCAATTGGGACTGGTATAATTCAGTGACCGGCTGTGAATTTGGTACCAGTCTCCAGTGGGGACTTATCTGACTTAATCCACCTTTTAATACCACTAATATCAACTTGCAGTTATAGAAATGCTATACAAAAACGCAGTGTAACGGCACAAAACTGTCATCTGTATATCTGGTGCAGTTCTTGGCTAGTTATTTTATTCTACACAATGCTGTACAACACAAGCATTGGAACAGCAATTCAGAACATTCAGCGAGAAAAATCCTAATTTAAAAATAAATATAGACTACTCGGCTGCTAATTTTCCCTGTGGTTGATCAAGGAAATTTAGCATCCCTCATATTTTTCAGGGCCGATACAGACTATTAGTCAAGGAGGCTGACAACCTATATTTGGAGACTGTATTCAAAGGGAAATACTGACAAAAAAATTTCATTATTAAAAAAAAAAAAAAAAAACTCCAGCACTTTGTTTAAATGCCTTTAAGCATGTTTATCAAACAGCTTTTCAGATTTGCAACTTGCTGTCATTATTCTTCAGTTTCAAAGTCCACCATGTCTCTGCTGTCCGTCTCCTGCCTGATGACGCCAATATCCCAATCAAGATCTTAAACCCAGTTGACCTCACTTTTTATTTACAAGCGTTTACATTATGTGCGAAGGTTGGAAAAAAGACAAACGAGCCTATTGAGACATTGTAAGGAGTATGCATCTGTTTTCAAATATAGGGAGTAAAAGTAAAAAAGTTGTCAGAAAAATACTCGCAGTACAACTACCTGGGTGTGGAGGGAGGGAATCTATTTAAGTACTATTAACAAGTATTTGTACTTTGTTGATGCCCAGCAGTTATAACCAGTACTTCTTTTGTAGTTTGTAATGGATTATAATTGCACTATGACGGGGGGGCCTAATATTTTTGTATGTTGCAGTGGTAACCCACTGCAAACTGCAGCCACAATAAAATGTTCCTATTCTCCCCCCCCCCCAGCATCTGATGGTGAGAGACAGAAAAGAGGGGCTTCATCTGAAACGCATCCCACCCAGCTGGTCTCTTTAGGTCCTTTAATGCTGCATCAGAATAACACACAAATTGAGGATGATCCATGTGTTCAGCAGAACAAGAGTGAGTCCAGGTCATGCCATGACAAGGTACCATGTAATGGTTAATCTAATTGGTTAATAATGCTGTCTCGTCCTCAGTGTATAAAGCCACAATATTTATTGTCTCTGGCATCGGCGCAACGACAACGCTGCTGCTGCTGGTGGTATTGTGTCTGAGCAACAGGATGTGTCACAAGCAAAAGGCAACACGAGCCTCTGATGCCGGAGTCGAAGATGCAATATCATAATAAACATTTCACTTAGCCCTCAGGCCTTGTTTGATTTATTACACTATGTCCCCATTTGGTCATGTGGTATTAATCAATATGCTGTTCGTTAGTCATTGTTCTCATTCGACTAAGTTCAGGAATGGCTTCAACAGTGGAAGCGTTTCTGTGAGAGTCAGAGTTCATCTTAAAACGGCTGAACTAAATCCAATGTTGCTTACCACAGGCCAATTGCAGACTGAACTGTCTTTCTACAGGTCATCAAAGGAAGCTTCAACTTTGTAATCAAAGAAATATTCTCCAGAGAAGTCTCCCTTTCAAATAAAAATTGCATAATTTGTTCCATCTGAATGCAATGTTATTCAAAGCCTATTTCGGTAACTAAGAATATTACATGGATTTACTGCCTTGTCCAAAATGTATAAATCTAATTTGAGAAAACAAAACTGAAAGTTTCAAGTCTACAATAAAATCTTGTTTAACCCATATGATGATTCAATTCAGTAAAAGAAAATATGGTTTCAATTCAATTTTAATTATATAGCACGCAAGGCGCTGTACACATGGAAATAGGCCAAAAGTGGGCAAGATGGAGCCAAAAGGTACAGTTTGAGGGAAATGAGATATTGACATTCAAAATAAAATCAGAGCAGCTACAGTGAAGGAACTGAATGTATCTGCTAAATTATTACATGATTGAAGCCTACCTGGGATGGAATGACAGTTATGTAACAGTTACTTTGACGTTTCCACTGTTCAGAATCTTGTTCCACATACCACTAACGAAAATGTATTTGCCAATGTAAATTATATAGTGTGGTGTGCAAGAGCAGAATGATGATAAAATAAGCAACATCCAGGTTTGTCAAGTAAACTGAGCATATACAGGTACATACAAAGGTTCTTTAATACGGTCTGAACTTTCTTTGAGCCCTTAGGAGCGCTATTCTCTGTTTGTCCTCCTCAAACTTTTTCCTGAGTTCAGCAATATCTGAAACAAAAATATTGAACAGTCAGTTCTCATTTGTTTTCAAAACAGAAAAAGTGAAGAGCACTATAATCCAAAAATTCCCCCCAGAGGCCCATTGATGATTTTGAAAAAAAGAAAAACTTACGTTCTTTCTGGGTGTTTTTATGCTGCCAAGAGTAGAAGTTCACGAGCTCCTTCCTCTTCTTCTTCCCCATCTCCTTCTGGAGGGCCTTTTGGTTGGCAGCCTCGCTGTGGGGACGTGCCTTGTTGCCCTTCTGCCCCCTGGTGACTTTCACCCAGCCCTCCTCATCCTCTTTTTGTTGCTCCGCCTCCTGCTTGAGGCGCTCCTCTTCCTGGGACCAAAGTAAACAAATGCATTACGGTCAGGCAATTGGTTTGTAACATGCAATAGAATAGTACTTACTTTTTCTTTCATCGTGTCAAAGTTCTTCATGAAATTGTCGACTACATTTTCCAGAGTCTCCGGCTGAACAAATGAGTCTTTGTACTGTTGAATCCATTCTAAAATGCCATACACAGGTCAGACAATAAGAATTTAAAGAAAAAGTATAAAAGGTACAGGTAGTTTTCTTTCTTTATGTCACAATGAAGACCCATTGTGGAGTTAATGCTGAAACCTAACTCACTTTGTACTCCAGTCTTAACCGTACGCTGTGTTGAGCAGACCACCAAAGGCACGCTATAGGGATGTGATTTAGCTGCTGTAATACTGGAGGGGCTATGGAACACAATGTAACCAACTTTGAAACCCTGAAAGAAATAATTCAGAGATGAATTGCATGAGGTCAGAAGAGTGACATTTGTAGGACACGATGGTGATAATAACAACAACAACACTTTTGCTCTACCTGTTTTTCAGCCGGTTTGAAAAGTCTGGACAGTTTGGGCCCAGACTGGTAGAATGAGCCCGGGTTGTCACCCAACTCCACGGACTCAACAGAGCCAAACTGTGAGAACAATTCCTTGACGACATCCTGAATGACATACACAATTTTCGGGGGGGGGGGGGGGGCTTTCAGTGTATTTTAGGCTGGATTTACATTGCATGGTCCAATTCATTTTTATTTTTTGCACTCAAGTGTCTCGAAATTTCAGATACATGTTATGGAAGAGGAAAGACACACACACAAACATGGAATATGATATCTTCAGAATGGAATTAGGCTTCTTCAAAATGTGGATAATAAAATCTGATACGATATCTGTCAATGCAAGTACAGTATGAATGCACAGATCTCCTATATGCCGTGAATGTGAGCTTAATGTTAATGTTTAAGTAAAGTTGTCGTGACAAACACCCGTGTGTTTGCCCAAACAAATAAAAAAATAAAAAAATCTAGACTACAGTGTACCTCCATCCATTTTCATTTAGCTATTCCTGAATGCATCAATTTGTGGATCTTGGCGTGTTTTTGTGCCATTTCTGTAACACCCTAAGATTTCACAAGAAGTAAAGCAAAGCGGAGCAAATTTATTTATATAGCGCATTTCATACACATGGTAACTCAATGTGCTTTACATGATTAAAAGCATTTAAAAACAAAGGAAAAAACAGCTTATAAACATTTAAAACAAAGAGGGAAAAAAAGAAGGCACCAAAACCATGGCTAATAGGAAAGTAGTAATTGGTCTCAAGGAGATATGTACATTCAAGACTAGGATCTCTGCAAGTCGGAAAGTAGCCAACTTTAAATCCATGGTTTCAGCAAAAGTAACGGTCTCATTATTGCTTGACAATTACTATTGTTAACGGTTGCAAAACAACGACATACAAGCCAGCGTTCCTGCATTTTTTAGGAAATCAAATAACCTGTAAGCCATTTATTTTTACAGGTAATGTAAAATTTGTTTCAAATTATATTAAAATATTTTGGGATCATAGTTTGCGGTATAGTTAAAATTTAAAACAGGTGTCAAACATGCCGTTTAGATTTTGAAACTGTATGCGCAAACTGTATGCGCATATGTCAGTACGCATCTGACATATGGAATATATATTTCTTTGGGGTAGTTATAATAAAGCCCTATATTAATTCTGCAGAGTAACAAGTGACCGCACAAAACAGGAGCAAAAAAATAATAATAAATAAATAAAAAATAAAACAGCTCATCTACCTGATGGCTACAATTGTATTGTTGAATGGTTTTTGAAAGAATATTTGATTTTCCTGTGATTTCATCCATTGGTACTGCAAAGTAAATATGAGGGCGGGGGACAGTACTGTAGTTTTATCGGTACAGTATGTGGTTGATGACCGACCATTTATTTAAATAAAAACACCACTGCTCTGACACCATTGCGATTGCACACACATATCTCTCGGTATTCATTCACTCGCAAACTCGAGCGTAACTTCTCACTGATGATTGCTGTTGTACCTCAGAGCAGTAAGGTGCGATGTTGAGGACAAACAAGGTCCTGTCGAACGGACGGTGGGACTTTGCCTCTGCCCGAATTTTGTGCTCCTTCACGTACAACTGGTGTTCAGAATTCGTGTCCGAGTTAAACTTCAAGGACAACACTGCAAAAAAACAACAAAAAAAAGAGTCGTGGAAACAAAAAAAAGCAGTGGTAAAATCATTGCTGTAGCGCCCCCCCCCCCCCCCCAAATATATATAATTAATCTATCTATTAAATGACGAATATATTTTCTTCGTTTATAATTTACAGACTCAACAAGCTAAAACATACAAGTATTGCTCAAATACCTGAAAATCCTCCAAGTATAACACAAGCCTTGTTTTTGGCATGGCTGCGCCTGGACGTAGCCATCTTGTTGTGACCTTTCACACCGGAAGTAAAACCAAACATCGCTTTCCTTTTGAATTTGTAGAAGTGTCAAGTCTCAGTTATTTGCAGTATAAAACGATTAATATCACGATGAACATATACAGTATGGGGAGAATTTATCAGGACTGTCGTATAATAGCGTTTCAAAAAGGCTGCCTATCTTGTCCGGGAAAGGAACCCTCGGCTGTTTTTTTTAAGGTTTGTGATGGAGTTCCGTTCCTACGGTTTCACAAATAAACGTAAATCAGACCGCCACCTACAATTTCATTAACCTACGTTTGTCACAATTACAGTAAAAAATAGGTATGAGGTCCGTGTCTCTTTTGGTAATTGTGTATAACGTATGGAGTTAATGAAAATTAAAAAACTACTGGTTATTTGATTTTCGTTTTAAAATATAAAAACCAAAATTGAAATACATCTTGATTTTATTTTTGTCTGGAACGAGTAAGAAAAAGTTGAATAACGGTTTGATTTTCAATTTTCATTTCTAAAACGAAAGTAGAATAAAGCACGGTCCTACGCTACTGTGTAACCTATTGTATTTAAAATTATACACTCAATGTTGTCTTGTTGTCAATGTTGGAGGGACAGATGGTGGTACACTTTGCAAAAAGGATGCAAATGGCTGTTGTTAAAAAAAAATTTCCAGAAGAGACAGGAACATAGGGTGACCTACAAGAGCAGAGGTAGAAGCACGCAGGTGGATTACATCTTGTGCAGACGATGTAATCTGAAGGAGGTTGTCAACTGTAAGGTAGTGGTAGGGGAGAGTGTGGCTAGACAGCATAGGATGGTGGTGTGTAAGATGACTCTGGTGGTGGGGAGAAAAATTAGAAAGAAAAAGGCAGAGCAGAGAACCATGTGGTGGAAGCTGAGACAGCACGAGTGTTGTGCAGCTTTTCAGGAAGAGGTGAGACAGGCTCTCGGTGGACGGGAGGAGCTTCCAGAAGACTGGACCACTGCAGCCAAGGTGATCAGAGAGGCAGGCAGGAGAGTACTTGGTGTATCTTCTGGCAGGAAAGGAGAGAAGGAGACTTGGTGGTGGAACCTCAAAGTACAGGAAATCATACAAGGTTAGCTAAGAAGAAGTGGGACACTGAGAGGACCGAGGAGAGGCCAAAGGAATACATTGAGATGCGACATAGGGCAAAGGTAGAGGTGGCAAAGGCCAAACAAGAGGCATATGATGACATGTATGGCAGGTTGGACACTAAAGAAGGAGAAAAGGATCTATACAGGTTGGCCAGACAGAGGGATAGAGATGGGAAGGATGTGCAGCAGGTGAGGGTGATTAAGGATAGAGATGGAAATATGTTGACTGGTGCCATTAGTGTGCTAGATAGATGGAAAGAATACTTTGAGGAGTTGATGAATGAGGAAAGTAAGGGGGAAGTTAGAAACGGCATTGAAGAGGATGAAAAATGGAAAGGCAGTTGGTCCTGATGACATTCCTGTGGAGGTATGGAAGCATCTAGGAGAGGTGGCTGTGGAGTTTTTGACCAGCTTGTTCAATAGAATTCTAGCCCGTGAGAAGATGCCTGAGGAATGGAGGAAAAGTGTGCCGGTGCCCATTTTTATGAACAAGGGTGATGTGCAGAGCTGTGGGAACTATAGAGGAATGAAGTTGATGAGCCACACAATGAAGTTATGGGAAAGAGTAGTGGAGGCTAGACTCAGGACAGAAGTGAGTATTTGCGAGCAACAGTATGGTTTCATGCCTAGAAAGAGTACCACAGATGCATTATTTGCCTTGAGGAGGGTGTTGATGGAAAAGTACAGAGAAGGTCAGAAGGAGCTACATTGTGTTTTTGTAGATCTAGAGAAAGCCTATGACAGAGTACCCAGAGAGGTACTCTGGTACTGTATGCGGAAGTCTGGAGTGGCAGAGAAGTATGTTAGAATAATACAGGACATGTACGAGGGCAGCAGAACAGTGGTGAGGTGTCCTGTAGGTGTGACAGACGAATTTAAGGTGGAGGTGGGACTGCATCAGGGATCAGCCCTGAGCCCCTTCCTGTTTGCAGTGGTGATGGATAGGCTGACAGATGAGGTTTGACTGGAATCCTCGTGGACCATGATGTTTGCAGATGACATTGTGATCTACAGTGAAAGCAGGGAGCAGCTGGAGGAACAGTTAGAAAGATGGAGGCGTGCACTGGAAAGGAGAGGAATGAAGATTAGCCAAAGTAAAACAGAATATATGTGCATGAATGAGAGGGGTGGTGGGGGAGAGTGAGGCTACAGGGAGAAGAGATAGCAAGGGCGGAGGACTTTAAATACTTGGGGTCAACAGTCCTGAACAATGGTGAGTGTGATCAGGAAGTGAAGAAACGGGTCCAAGCAGGTTGGAACAGATGGAGGAAGGTGTCAGGCGTGTTATGTGACAGAAGAGTCTCTGGTAGGATGAAGGGCAAAGATTATAAAACAGCAGTGAGGCCAGCCACGGATTAGAGACAGTGGCACTCTAGGAGTGACCAGGGGCCTCATGTACAAAGACATGGCGTACGCACAAATCCAGAAAACGTCGTATGCACAAAAGTATCAGAATCAGAATCATCTTTATTTGCCAAGTATGTCCAAAACACACAAGGAATTTGTCTCCGGTGGTTGGAGCCGCTCTAGTACAACAGACAGTCAATTTACAGAACACTTTGGAGACATAAAGGCATTGTATGAAACTCTGCGTACTCATGAATCCAAGCACATTTCCTTCGTACATTCCAATAAACGTGGAAATGAGCGCACATGTTGGAGTCGCCGACTCCTGCCTGTCCACGCCCATATTTAAATATGCAAATCATTTAAATGAACCCTGCACCTGAGATGCCGATCTCTGCATGATCAGAAAAAAAAAAGAATTGCATTGCTGAACTCAAATGTTGCCGGGCATGAATTGTGGATCAGTGCTAATTGTTCATGTCTCTCTGATGTGCAGATTTATGAGAACAGTTTCCCAGCATCACCTCTAAGTGTCGCCAAAGCACCAAAAGCTGCAGAAACGTGCGTACGCCAGCCATGCAGTTGGCGTGAGGCACCGTGCATTTCCACGGTCCTGTCACTCTTGATACATCTAAACTTTGCCGTGAAAAAGAACGGACGCCACGTTTTTGTGCGTACGCACCTTTTGTACATGACGCCTCAGGTTGGATAAAATTAGAAATGAGCTCATCAGAGGGACAGCCAAGGTTCGATGTTTTGGAGACAAAGTTAGAGAGAGCAGACTTCGATGGCTTGGACACGTCCAGATTAGAAATCGTGAGTATATTGGTAGAAGGATGATGAAGATGGAGCTGCCAGGCATGAGAGCTAGAGGAAGACCAAAGAGAAGGTTGATGGATGTCGTGAGGGAAGACATGAGGGCAGTTGGTGTTAGACAGGAGGATGCGGGAGATAGGCTTACATGGAAAAGGATGACGCGCTGTGGCGACCCCTAAAGGGACAAGCCGAAATGAAAAGAAGAAGACACTCAATGATGTCTTTTACTTTTTGGGTCGTAGTTTAGAGCTGCTTAGAACTACACTGCATCATATTGATATCATATATTTGTCCTCCTGTAGCTAAATACTGTGCATTCAAAGAAAGATAGAAAAAGATTTGAGTGAGAGTAGTGTACCTCAACCGTTTTTAAAACATGGCTCTCGCTACGTTAGTAATGGACTACAAAAATAAAACATTAATGATCACCTGGATTATGGGTCAGTCAATTCAGCGGAGGCCTAGGAGAGTGAAACTTTTAGGGAGTGTTTTTGTAAAAAGACTTCATTGTGCTTTGTTAACAAACCCATACCATGTCATGAGACATGAACTTGTTTTTTCTTGATGCAAAGAGCTGTGGCACTTTTAATCAACACTTTTCAGCAAAATCAATTCAAGTCGTAGACAGAATGAACGTATTATGGCGCTGTAGAACGCAGCAGTGCACAGTTGTGTTTTATGTTCTATTCCTCTGCTTGCAAGATATGAAGTAAATATGATTGGAAAGGGTGGAATCCGGCATGCACAAATATGCCTGATAACTCCTCCCCACCAATCGGACAGGTACTTTGCCTTGTACACTTTTGTCATCTCGTATTGGTGCACATTGGAATAACATTTGTAGCCCAACCACGACATTCCCACTAACACAAAGGTCATCTAACATTTCCCTTAGCCTGCAACGTTGACAGTTTCAGCTTGCAATAACTTACTATGAAATACAACTGAAGTACCGGGAATGTACAGAGATCACCTCAAGTAGGGAAATAAATTCACAGGAAAAGAGAGTGGAAAAACAAGTCTTGGACGACCTCTACAAAGCTACATTTTTAATGACATTTTAAGGACAATATCTGACCTTTATAGTCTTTTTCTAATTGACAAATCAAAATAATAAGTCATTTACAGTAAAAATAAAACTGAGTAACATACTGGAGGGAACAACAAATTAAAGCCAGTCAAACATCAAAAGGATGAATGTCACATAATTAACAACAACAAACAAACAAAAAAAATCATGACTGAGTGAAATTGGTTTACATAAAAAGTAAACTTTGGATTTGGACCATCCCTCTGGTGATTTTATTTATCGGTCTAAAATACCCCTTATCGTGTATACAGTAAGGAAGGCAACCTTTTTGTCCCATGTAATAAAATTGTTTGGATTATTTTATTTTCTGTTGAAACTATAAACTCATTACAACTAAACAGCTCCAAAATAGGTTTAAAGACGGCATAAATGAACAACTGTATGAGTGGATTAAACACATTGGTACCAATTTGTAGTATTACAAACACGATAACCAATTTCGTTGGCATAGGAGGGAAAAACTCAAACTTGTTTCAACTGGTATATCTTGGGAGAACATGGGACATAGCAGATCAAAAACATGAAGGTGCGTATAACCGAGTAGCAATGAATGTGTAAAATCGCGCGCGTGTGTGTGTCTGTGTTGTGTTGGGGGGAGGTGTGTGTGTGTTGGGCTGTCCAGATGAAAACCGCTGACGATGTATCAATATGTTTAAGAACAGGTATGAGAAACAACCTAGATTTTGATGCGGAAGGCAGTGGCCTGTGAGCTGGGGGACTCAGTGTTAGAGGACTGCGCGGTGGACTTAAACAGAGCTTTCAGGATCGTCTGAGGGTCCACCTCAGGGGTTGGCTGGGAAGTTCGCTGGCTTGCAGAACGTGACAAGGAGGGAGGAAGACCATCTTTCTTGGCTCCGCTGACTGCGCCCGGGGTGTCGCTAAGGCGCCTGAAAGAGCGAGGCATATAATTTCATGTCACGTTTCCTAACTTTATGTAGCATCAATAATGTATAACGTTCTTAACAGTCAAAATCACCTTTGCTTGCCATATTAATGAAGGACAAATTAAGGAACGCATTGAAACTACTGCTAAAAAAGAAATGTGTGATTACTTTAGTATACCTTTTTTGTGTGTGTGTGTGGGGGGGGGACACACTAAAATATGCAAATATTTGCTCATTTACATAAGGGTACATGGTCTGCAATTTAAGTAACCTCCTAGTTGAAAACTCCAAATTTCTATTTCCCAGCCAAACTAAAAATTTTGATTTTTTTTTTTGTTCCAGGGCTCCTCCTACAGTCATAAAAGAGCTAGTCACAAAAGCGCAACTGTGGTAAATACAACTTGACATTGTTAACAGTGCTTTTAAAACTGATTATGGCGAGGTTTCACATCTCTAGTTTGCTTTGTCTGGTATAAATCATTGGATGGGTTCGTAAACAATGTCTGTTTTCCCCAGTTCAGTTCCTGGCCTGAAATTTAAAGACTTAGTACATTGTAACACATTACAAATGATACACAAAGCTAAAATTCACAGTTAACACAAAGTATCCAGAGGCTGTTTTAAAATGAGGGACAGCATTTAGAACCTTAGAGGATAATACATTTTTTTTTTTTTTTTTTTTAAATAGGAATGATTCTGCTGACAATGTTAGGAAATGTACTACTCTGAAGAGGTTTAAGAAAATTTAATTTGGAAACATATTACATAAAATTAAAGAAATGTGTCAGTACAATGAATAGAAGAAATGTGAAATAACCTGCGCTTTTTTTTTTTTTTTTTACACAGGTACATCTCAATAAATTAGAAGTTTTATTTTAATTGACAAGGAATATATTTATTTTAATTTATTGAGATGACATACCTAAATAAACTGTAACAGAAGTCTGCAGATGACTAAAGATGTGATCTATTGTCGAATTTGTACTATGAGGCTTCAGGCTGTGTGTCCCTATTGCATTTTCAAGCTAATAAATCACATCTATAGTCATCTGCCGGCTTCTGTTGCGCAATTTATTTAGGTACAGTGCCGTGAAAAAGTATTGGGTGGCTTCTCAAACTATTATATTTTTGCGTAGTTTCTGCACTTTAATGTTTAAAAAAAAGGAAATATCAGACAAACATAACCCAAGTGAACTTAAAATGCTGTTTTTAAAATGGTGATTTAATTTATTAAGGGAAAAAAAACTATTCAAAGTGACCTGGCCCTGTGAGTAAAAGTAATTACCCCCTTGTTAAATCATGAATTAATTGTGGGCTAATCACAATTTTTGGTTCATTACACTGATCACACCCAAGCCTAATTACCTTCAGACCTGTTCAATCAAGAAATCACTAAAACAGAATCTGTCCCGACAAAATCAAGTCGGACATAGGATATAAAAAAACCTGCAATAAAATGACACGATCCAAATAAATTCGAGAAATAAAGTAATTGACATCTATCAGGCTGGAAAGGGTTATAAAAGCCATTTCTAAAGCTTTAGGATTCCAACGAACCATAGGAGAGCCATTATCCTCACATGGCGAAAACATGGAACAGTGGTGAACCTTCCCAGGAGTGGCCAGCCTACAAAGATTACTCCAAGAGAACAGCAATGACTCATCCAGGAGGCCACAAAGGAAATCCTGACAACTCCCAAAGAACTGCAGGCCTCGCCTGCCTCTGTTAAGGACAGTGTTCATGACAACAATAAGAAAGAGACTGGACAAAAATGGCATCCATGGCAGGGTTCCAAGATGAAAACATCTGCCGACCAAAAAGCACATCAACAAGCTTATCTTACTTTTGCCAAAACAAAAAAACAAAACATCTGAATGATTCCCAAGACTTTTAGAAGAATATTATATGAACTGAGATGAAAGATGACCTTTTTGGAAGCTGTGTGTCTCATTACATCTGGCATAAATGTAGCACAGCATTTCAGAAAAAGAACATACCAACAGTCCAAAATGGTGGTGGTATTGTGATGGTCTTGGGCTGCTTCTTTCTTTGAGGACCTGGACAACTTGCTGTTATTGATGGAACCATGAGTTCTGCTCTTTAACAGAAAATCCTGAAGGAGAATGTTCAGCCATCAGTTTGTGACCTCAAGCTAATGCGGACTTGGGTTCTGCAGCAGGATAATGATCCAAAACACATCAGAAAGTCAACTTCTGAATGGCTGGGGAAGAATAAATAAATAAATGTTTTGGAGTGGCCTAGTCAAAGTCCAGACTTGAATCCGATTGAAATGCAGTGGCATGATCTTAAAAAAGGATGTTCATGCTCGAAAAAAAACATCCATTTTTGCTGAATTCAGACAATTCTGCAAGGAGGAGTGGGCCAAAATATCTCCACAGAGATGTGAAAGACTCATTGCCAGTTATAGAAAAAGCTTGATTTCAGTTGTTGCTGCTGAGGATGGCCCAACCAGTTATTAGGTTGAGGGAGCCATACTTTTCCCACACAGGGCAAGGTAACTGATATTCCCCTCCCCCTTAACAAATGAAATCAACATTTAAAAACAGCATTTTAAGATCACTTGGGTTATATTTGTCAGATATTTACATTTGTTTGATGATCTTAAACAGTAAAATTGGAAACTATGCAAAAATTAAGCATTTGAGAAGGGGGTCAATCCACTTTTTCGTGGCACTGTATGTCATCGCAATAAATTACAATATATTCTCATTTATTGAGATATACACCTGTAATATAAAAAATAATAATAATTGTAACCTTGGCTGCAATGACTGAGGGTTTTCTGGTTGCCTGGAAGTTCCCAGGCATCTTAATGGCTTGTCGAGGGGCTGTGGAATGGACTCTGTGAAGCTGAGTAGGTTAGCAGACTTGCAGCGGAGGAAGTAGATAAATGTTTTGGACGGGCACGTCGGTGCAGGTCTGCTAACTGCTGCCTCGTCTGAGAGGCCTGGGAGTACGCTGCAGAGGCTCAATGGCTGCAGCACCAAAAAGTTCCCCTGGAACAACTGGTAATCCCCTCAACGTCCTCCTACAAGTCTCTGTCAAGGGTGAATGAGCCAACCAGATCTGCCTACACTCTTGTGTCAGTGTGGAAAGCAGATGGCCAAGTTCCCTCGTCATCAAAGCAAATGTCTGAAGAGAGGTGTCAACCAGACCCTGTGTGGTAGCGTCGGTATCGGAAGCCTCCTGCGAAGACGCCAGTCTCAATAACAAGTGTGACAGGGAACTGCCGAGACGACCCATACGTGTACCAGCATCCTATGTCCTGCACAGAATCTCGTCCAAAGCACAGCATTGGGTCGTGGGAACCTGAGACTTGGCCGTAGAGCCTCATCAGGAGCCACGATCAGGGAAGTCACGGCTGGTTCCACCCATGGCATGCGGCCCAATCCAAATGGAGCCGCGTTCTGCATGAATGCAAGAAGCCGTCCAATCAGACGTCGGCCTAGAAAATGCTTTTGTATCTGACCAGCACGAATGTAATTCTGTAATATACTCCTTGGAGGGAGGGACCAAAAATGTAGCAACCGAATCTCGTCTCCTAAAAAATGCACTGGAACTGGTGGTCTGCGCAGTGGGTACAGGCAACTCCAAACGCTCCATAGCCAGGGTCAGAAATGAACGCTCGCCAGGCTCCAAATGCGACTAAGTATTTGTTTGGCCAGTGAATCTCAAGAGCGTTACGCGACATGTGTTTTTGTACCCATGTACACAAACATACACGCACCAATCACAGTGCAGCGGCGCGTGTCCTGGAGCCAGCAATACCGGAACAAGGCTCGAGCTAATGTGACAAGAATGTGCGTGACAACAGCCAATCAGAGACGTCCTTTCCCCGCTCCACTTCCATTTGCAAGTAGCACGAGTAAACAGAAGCCGCGCAATCCCTCGGCTGGCTCGCCCTGAGCGCGAGATTGAGACCCTGACTCAGCTGTCCTCTGAGCCGGCTGGGTCGGCGGCAGCCCGTCCTCACCCCGGCGACGGAGGTCCGCAAGCATTTTTAAAGCAATGTGGAGCAATGCTTTAATGACTAGCCTATGTGTGAGGTATGTCGGCAACCTCAACAACAGAGAACACTGTTTATTGATTTGGAGAAGTACCACCCAAGTGATTATGTGGAAAGCGAAAAAATTGTCAGTACAGCCTGTCATACTCGGTTGCTAACACAAGTAGCATTAGCAGATACCCACTGCTAGCGGTGAGGCCACCAGCAACAACAATCAGTCGTGTCATCATTATTCAGTCGGTTTGTAAAAAGGCAAAACTAGTTAATCTGTGCTCTTGTTAAAGATGAAGCACATTTGAAAGTAGCAATGTCAACAGGGTACGTAGCATCATAACTGGAGAATGACAACATTTACAATTCAAGGTATCTTCATTATCCCCGACCGGGGACTCTATTTTCCATCTTGCACCTCCAAGAATACTCAGGACTTCAAACTAGTGTTATATTTATCTACATTCACGGCACTGTTGAGTGAAAAGTGTTCTTATATTTTTCTATATGTATTTTATTTGCTTAGTACCGGTAAGTATGGTAATATCATGTTGGGGTTATTGTTGTAATTATTGACTTTAGGAGTGTTGTTAATAAAATGTTCAACTACTCTCTTGCTTTAGTTTTCAGTACAGATGCTTCAAAACTGGCTATTTTAAAAAGTTTAAAACAATATAAAAATATTGTGATTAGAATCAAGATCGGACTATATGAAACAATGAATCGTGATCTTGTTTTCCTTTTTTTGCCAGATCGCCCAGCCCTACAACAAACCCATAAAAAACGCTTGACAATACAAGCTAAAAACATTCTGAAAATCTCATAATACAACAATAAGCACAGCAGTTTTACTAAGCACAATCTGAACTCTTTAAAACCAAATTAAATTAAACATTGACAGCCTGATACTTCAACCTCCAAGATGCTTGAAAGTCCTTTAAAAGTGTTCAATGATGAAAAATTAAAGAGAGGCACACGTGCCAGGGAGTATGAGCCCACGGAGGTCTGTGCCTGTAAAAGGAAGGCCAGACTTTATGGATGTTAAATAAACCTTTTTTTTTTCTTCTTATTGCTGTTGTTTAATGTTGCTGTGACTTATTTCAGTTTGCAACCAACATAATACCGTATTATATAAATGTGTAAAATTAGGGCTGCACACATATACATATTGCAGAAGCCATTATAGATGAAATTTTTTCGATATATTGTGCAAACCTATGTAAAATGATTTAATATCTTGTTTGGTAAAAAATATGCTCGGCCGGTGGATTTCTTTCATCTACCGACCAACTTGGCCGGTGAGTCAAAACGTTAATTTTGGCCCCTGTACACAGCCAAGCTCACCTCCCAGAGAGCAGTACAGTGCAGGTCGGTGTCATTAAACTGCAAGTTACATGCCACTATGGAAAGGGCTTCCTCCTCACAAAAAGAAGACACACCCGCTGAACCGTGTGCTGGTTGCGATCTTTGGCTAACAAGGACTTAAGGAGAGAATTAATTCAAACAAGCTCTGCATTTAGGCCATCGACCTTCAGGGACAGTCTGGCAGAGTGTTTCCCCCTTACTGCGCTTACGTAGAACAGAAGTGCCACCAATGGTGGAGCGTTTTTGTGGCCCATTCAGACTTGTTGGCAGCTGGACCGACTGTGAATTAGGGCCAGGCTCCTCCACTATGGCTACACGGGCAGCACGTAGGGATGAAGGCATAATGCTGCAAAATTCATGCAAGCGTCCTTCGTCAGACCTTACTTAAGGCGGTTGACTCCCAAACATGCCGGACATAAATAACGGCCATTATCCACCTGAAGTGGAGCCATATAAGTTCTACAGTGCAACGACTCCAGCATGGCACCAATGACAAGATGGCGGATCAGGTTGAGCAAGGAAATGTCACTAGGGATCCAGCCAGTTCAGAAGTAAACGACCACATTCAGCTGAAAACGCCACTGGTGGTCGAATACGTCGCCAATATGCGATCGTTAGTTTGGCCGAGCACAGCCGAAGTCACCAAAAACAGTATTAGGCTGAACTGAAAACGACAGCAAAAGAGTTAGCTCCACCGATATGTGTCGGCTTAGAAGCATGATGTGTACCTAACCAATGCTGAACCGTATCGGCAGGCGTCTCATTAAATCAGAATTTAAACTGCTCAGCTACTGTAACGCATAACAGTAGTCAGACCTACACCTCACCAGCGTCAGAGGTCAGGACTGACTAGCCAATCCAGGCAGAGCACCAAGTTGAAGTGAAACTTAAGCAGCCCTTGAGGGGGTGAGACACAGTTGCTACCCATGATAATTGATAAGTGACCATGATAAGACTAAACCGGTCACAAGGCTAAAAGCGATAAGCAGCTGGAACTTCCGTAAGAGTTGTGGAATAACGCTGCAAATGCATCAAGCCACAACCAATCTCCAACAAAGCACAAGACATAAATGCTTGGCTTTGATTTGATCTCACATGCTTGCATAGAGCTAAGGGGTGGCACTGGTAGGTCAGGTGACTTATTAAAATCTCAACCTGTGTAAGTGCGATCATGTAGTGCTTGACGCACTGCCTCTGGTAGTCAGGAGGGATGAAAAAGAACCACATCATACATCTTCAAAGCATACAGTGTAGTGTGTAGTCATAGGTAATGCTAATTAAATACCAAAGCGCATTAAGCTCACTTACAAGAGAATGGGCTGATCAGAAGTGATGACATTTCCCTGAATGTGAATGTTACACTTCATGGGCTGACCTGTTTGGGAACAAGAAGGAAAAAAGCAGCATCAATGCAAATGTTTGCTTTCCTGAATGCAGCACACGTATGTATCCCACTATCCCTAAATGTGCCGATAAATGTCCTCAGGTTTGCATTAATTTAAATGCAAGAAAATCAAGCATTGGAGCAATTTGATGGGTGTGTTTGCGATGAACACTCACCATCCAGGCACCGGTTGTTGTACTTCCTGTATGCACTCACAGCATCCTCTTTGCGGACAAATACCACTTCAGCTACGCCTACCTTCACCAGGCGCGCTCGCTTCAAGGCACCGCACACGCAAAACAGCTCCTGAACAAATTGATGTGCCAGACCAAAGTACACAATGAGTCACAGCATGGAGAACATTGCTTAGAATGAATATTGAACATGAGACTATGACAGGATTCACACTGCATGCCCAAGTGGCCAATCCTGATTTAAGGCTGCCAAGTTTTTTTGTGTGTTTGTTTTTAATTTACGTCTTTTAAATGTCTTTCTTTTCTGCTCGTGGGAACAAAAATTTAATCGTCGCATTTGCGTGAGTGCATGTATTAATTAGACTACTGCGATTTTATCAGGCTGATCGGTATCGGCCAATATTTAGCATTTTATGCTGATCGGCTTTAATAGTCATAAATCACCGATCCGATCAATGACGTCATTGAGCTGAGTTGTAATGGTTAAAAGTCGCCTTTTTTCCCACTGCAATGTCCACCTTGTGCACGCTCAAGAGAGAGAGAGATAGAGAGAGCGCGAGCACTGTGACACCTTTCTCAATCATTGTTATGAATTATTTTGAGTTAAAAGCGACTGCGCTGCAATATGATTGGCTACCTGCTGCAACATAATTGACTGCTTCTACCAGATAGGACACATTATTATAAACAGCACCGTCACGTACCTGTACACCACATATGCATGCCACAGACAGGCTGGTACGCGGTTGCAAGTGGCCATGGCGACCACATACCTGTATTGACGCTGGCCCGTTTGCTCCTTATTCATTTTAAATAGGCTTTACACGATCAGGATTTTTGGGGCCAATCAGTTAGTTTAAAAAAACGATAACCGATCACAAGATGGAGAAATGTGTCTATTTAAATGACCTGTTCATACATATATATATATATATATATATATATATGTGTGTGTGTGTGTGTGTGTGTGTGTGTACTTAATTGCTCAAAAAATAATATTTATAATAAATAATGTATTGTTGTTCCTCTATTTATGCCAGTGAGGGATAGTGAGACAAAACAAATGAATGGTCTTCTATTAGATGGCAAGAAGTAAATACAGTAATTAATGTATCCACTTTTCGTGACACTTTTGTTTGTTGGTGTGCCATGAGATTTTTCAATTATAAAATATGTTCTTTGGCTCCATAAAGGTTGGAAATCACTGCTCTAGTCAGATCGTGTATTTTAATCAGCCAGGTCAAACCAACATTACATGACAGAACTAATGGATGCTAACTTGCTGTCATTAAATTACTTCACCCACACCGAAACCTGAGAGCATGATTCGACAGAACGGCGCCATGTTTAAGTACAACTGTTCGTGCTACCACTAGCTTGCTAGGGTACATAACGTTTTGTTGCCTGCTTGCGAGCCGTATCGTATTAAAAGTACGGGAACATACTTCAAGCAAGCCTTAACCGAACGTCCTCTCCTGTCCTGAGCACGCGTGACCACCAACATACGTTTTTTCCCCATTTTGTCCTTAGAATACACTTGGCGCGATCCACTCTTGTTGTTGTTGCCACGGTAACGAGTGTATCGGGTCGCATTTGAGTTGACAAGATAAAAGCCCAATGATCGTAAAAAACGGGATGGGGTGGTATCGGAATAAAAGATTTTATTGCAGGAATCTGAAAAAAAAAAATTGTTGTCTTGTAGTCTGATCCGGACATTACGTGTTGTCTGTGTCAGACGTGTTGTCTGTTCCACACCGCCAACATAATTTATTGTATTTTTTAAATAGCTTTATTGGCCGTCAGATATTTCCAATGCTACATCAAAAGACACGCAACAAGCCTAAAAATAAACTAGCTTTTGGATTAAAATATACTGTGCACGACAGCGATGCGGAGTAAATGTCTTTTGCGGAGCCGATCAATGACGTCATTGATCAGATCGGCGAATTATGACATTCAAGCCGAACAGCATAAAATGCTAAATGTCAGCCGATCCCGATCAGCCCGATAAAATCGGTCTAAAGTCTAATTTTAAATGACAAGTGTGACCTGTCAACCCATCTGGACTGCTGGTGAGCAAGCTAGCTAGCCCGCACCTACCTTGTAAGGTCCGGTAAGCTGGTCAAACTTCTCCCGCCGCAAATCACCTAGTTTTTCTTTTTACACATAACATTATCACTAGCAGGGCTGCGACAGTTGTCATAGGAATAAAACCAAACGTTTTTTTTACCCATGTGACGCCACGCATGGTGTGTGCATGTGTGGGTGGGCTATACTGCTGACTACCTTCTTAATTTGTCTTGTCGTTTTCAAACACAGTCATGTGCAACGGTTTTAATAACTTTGCTATGAAGCTAGAAAAGGTAACAAATCTAGCTATCTAAACCCTGTTTATAGCATAGACATTAAGATATGTGCAAAGTTAAAAAGCACAGACTCCTTTAAAGAGGAATGTATAGGAAAACAAACTATCATTAAAATAAAGTGCAATAATTGCAGTAGTGATTATTTATCCATGTGCTTTTTGGGACTGATTTTAAACAGGTAAATTGGTTTGTTTTGCTCGAAAATAACTTGCAAAATAGTGTGAATAATCATAAAAGATACTTTTATATGGTGGTGGTACAATAATTTTTAAATGTATGGCAATCATTAAATGGTTCTAATCATCAAAGTGGTTTTTCCAGGTGAAGAAGGTTAGGAGCTCTTACAAATAAATTATCAAATAAAAGTCTTTTTTTTTAAGTTCATTTTATGTAATTGACCTGTTTTGTCTGCTACAGCTTGTTGTGGACAAAATTCTTGTTCATTGTAACATATTTTTCAAGTATCATATCTCGAGTCACTGTCAATTTAAACTATGGTATGCCATGGTCATGCTGCACCTCCTCAAAAAATGGTTTGTGTAGCCTGCATGTACATTTCAAGTGAAACATATCCGATATGACTGTTTATAGTCACGGAATGAAATAGCACGCATGTGCAGATACCTAAATGGCATTCACAAGCTTGAACAGTGACAAAACAGAGGTAAGGCATAAATAATACACATACTCAAGTTGGACTGGGCTGACTCTTTCGATTGATTGAAATGAGGCTTCCACATTACTCCAGCAGCAGATGGTCATTATTTTCCTAAATCAATGTTCAACATACATCTCATGACTAGATTTAAATCTATCCATCCACCCACCTATGCTTTCGCTGTGGTTTAGATATAGAGCGGCTGTTTTTTTAGGTGTATGTACACATCAAATAATGTATTTTGATAGCATCAAGCGCACATGGAGTATATCAAATCTGCAGGTTTAGCTCACGTTCACATTGGTACATATCCTATATGCATCTATCCACAATTGGGAGGGGCTTGATTCTGTTCTGAGCATATACAAGTCCATGCAGATTTTTCTCTTCACGCTGCCATGACACATATCGAAACTGTGCCACTTGAGCTAAAAAAAACTGGAAACGTGTCACTTGAATCGTGTGTAAATACCGCCTCAATGTTCACCCCTGATTTACTCACCACTATGTCTTCCTCAGTGACACGGGGATGCAAGTTATTCACTGTTATTTTTGTTCCTTCCAAAGGACTGAAAACAGGCTAAAAAAGATGAGAACAAAAGATGCAATGAAAATTGATAGCAACTAGCAATTTAGTGACAAAAATGTTTCTGTATTTCGACATATAATCCTGGTCACAAAGGTTTAAATTGGACATAAAACAGTTTCCCCTGTGACCACACACCAATTTAACTCATAAAGCACATACAAAGACAACCTAACCAACCAAATAAGTCAGCCTTGACAAATGGCTTAACACCATTAGTATAAATTTTCACATTTAGTTTATTTGTACTGTGTACAACGCCAAACTCAGTTTCCAGGGTTTGTCTGTCAACATTAAAATGTTTGACTTCTTTATGATGTCGAAATGTGGGCTATTATTTCACTCTTCAAAAGTCCTCCTTTTCTCCGTTCTTATTTTTGTGTCACTCGGGCTGTAACGATAATTACTATATCGACTTATCATTTTATTCAATGTTTTTTATATATTTTTTTTTAAAAAAATTGCTCGATAAAAACAACTTCCAAGTAGTAGTTAAAAACAAGATCTCCGTTGTAATCGAGTTCCGTCGGAAGCTGCGATATTCGCGCCGTGGGTAAACAATGAAGGGCACCGCGTATTTACGTCGAGATGAAGCATGCGCAGACAGTGCTTTTCCCGCCTCTATTCTGAATAAGTATTCTGAATGGGTATACATAGCGGAAATTTACTTCTTATCGGTTTGGCAAAAGGAATATTCCACCCCTGTGAAACCGAATGAAATTCCATTTAGATTCGGTCTATTTATTTCGATTGAGGTGTTTATGTGGAGCATTTTCATTCGGTTTGGACAAATTATTAACTGGAATAAAAGGCTCAACGTAAACTCGGCTAATCTTGAAGCTCTTTATTGTTTATTTCAGATCACATACACACCTATGGACAATTTAGAAATTTAGAATTAACCTAGCATGCATGTTTTTGGTAGACTTTACATGATCAGGATTTGTGGGGCCGATCACCAAGTTTAAAAAAAAAACGATAACCGATCACAAGATGGAGGAATGTGTCTATTTAAATGACCTGTTCAAAATTGTGTATTTAATTGCTCAAAAATGTATATTTACAATAAATGTATCTTTGTCATGTTTATGTTAGGGTCATGTTTACCACTGTTACATCACATTTTCTTTTAACAACATTCAATAAACGTTTGGGAACTCATTGTATTCTGTTTTTATTTATGTTTAACACACCATCGCAACTTCATTGGAATTGGTGTTTTAGGTAAACCAGCCTTGCTACTAGCAATTTAAAACATACTTGTGTGTTTGGAAAAGATGGGAAGGTCAGTGTCTTGAGGGTGGTTAAAATTTACACCATATATGTCAAACTGAGGCCCAGGGGCCAAATTTGGCCCACAATGTAATTATATTTGGCCCGCAAGAAAGATGAAACAGTTAACTTCCAAGACAGGTGTGAGGCAGATTGTCTATTCACTAAAGTAAAAAACAGACCTGTTTGTCGTGTGCACAGCAACGTGGCTGTAACAAAGAATATAACATAATTGAATTAATGTTTTTTTTTAATGCCGTTTATCAACTCCGAGGTAGGGACTGTTAATAGTTTGAAGTATGAATTTTTATTGAAGAACATTCTTATTTTCTGGGTTTGTTTTGTTGTTGGCCTTTGGAAAAAAAAAATTACATCAAAAAGAAAGGTAGTTGGAGATAGATAAATAGAAGATAGAGAGACAGAAGAATTCATGTTATCTATTTAAATACAAAACAAATACAACTGATGTCTTTTATAGCAAATTTGATTTCTTGTGTTTATAATATTAAAGTTTGTTTATTTCAGATTCAGTGTTTAAGCAAAATTTAAGTTTGTTGTCCTTTATTGCTCAGTGACTGTTTTTGTCACGGTGGGCGACTGGTTAGAGCGTTAGCTTCACAGTTCTGAGGACCGGGGTTCAATCCCCGGCCCCGCCTGTGTGGAGTTTGCATGTTCTCCCCGTGCCTGTGTGGGTTTTCTCCGTGCACTCCGGTTTCCTCCCACATCCCAAAACCATCCAAGAATTGGAGACTCTAAATTGCCCGTAGGCATGACTGTGAGTGCGAAGGGTTGTTTGTTTCTATGTGCCCTGCGATTGGCTGGCAACCAGTTCAGGGTGTACCCCGCCTCCTGCCCGATGATAGCTGGGATAGGCTCCAGCGCTCCCGCGACCCTAGTGAGGAGAAGCGGCTCAGAAAATGAATGGATGGATGGATGTTTTTGTCAATGTCTTTATGTCTCAAATGTGTTCCCTGTCAATTGACTGTCTGTTGTCGTACTAGAGCGGCTCCAACTACCGGAGACAAATTCTTTGTGTGTTTTTTGGACATACTTGGCAAATAAAGATGATTCTGATATGATGAACTTTAACGCTACATTTCTGCAGAGAAGAGAAACATGCACATCACAGTCATTTTCCATTAAATATTGAGTTTGGCCCACGACGTTTTCCTAATTTTTCATTTTGGCCCACCGTGAATTTGACTTTGACACCCCTGATTTACACTATCAAAATCAATGCTACTTATCAGTGAAAATGCTACCATTTTCTGAGATGGAGTGCTATGTGGAAGTGGTTGCCAACCACTGTGCCAGAGCACATTAGAGTGTCATGACAGATCACCAGTTGTTCAGTGGGAAATTATACGAAAACTATTCATTTGCTACAACGATGCACAGTTTGTTACAAAATGATATCACCAGCTATGGGCTTCGCATGCATATTACATCATTTGTCATGTTTTGCTGGTATTCTGTAAATTAAACTTTTTATAGCGGGCAGAGAAACACAATTCCCATATTTTTGTGTAATTGTGTAAACATAACCCGAGGCTGGTTAAACCAGATGCTACCACAAAGTACTCTGCCTCCACATAATGACGCAGGAAGGTTGTTTACCTGAGGGGGAGGAGGCGCTGGGCTGGGCTGAGTTGAGCTGTGCTGGAGAGTCCTAGAAACAGGCTTCAATGCTGCGGTGGCAGGCCGAGGGGTTGCCGTGCTAGTGGTGGGCCGGGTGGGGGCAACGGGGATGGGAGGACGAGGGGCTGAGTAAGCATCATTTTTAACAACCTTAGTTATTGGTGCTGACATGGAGAAGGGGGAGCCTACTGGACCATCCTGTTAAATGATAAAAATGGAAAAGGTCAAATGTGTGAGATTAAATAAGAAAACGTGTCTGTTTTGATGTAACATAAACTTACCCGTGATTGTAGCATTTTGTTAGAAGTAGTCATTTTTATTTGTTTACTTGGGGTACAATCATGATCATTTGAGACAGGCTGTGGGAGACAAAAGTTTTGTTTTACACTACAGCGATAATATATGGGAGACTCTACTGGACACTGATAAACAGGAAAATGTCATGCTTATATAACCTAAGGAAAAATATCTTTACCTGTGAATGAAGACGCATTCCGCCTAGAACCCCGACTGGGCGTTGCTGTAAAAAAAAAAGAAAAAGAAAAAAGTGGACATTTAGTTTCAGTTTGCTCGTAAAAATCTGCAGTACAACATATTAACTGCAATGTTGTACAAAGCCCTTTCTCCTCACCTGAATGGTCTTGGTAATTTTGAGAGGCAATAGAGCGGATGCCTGGTTTTGCGGTCTACTACTCATGCTCCTCTTCAGGCTCAGCCTGTCACGAGCATCTGCCATTCTATTGTTAAGATGGCCGACCGTGTCGCCCCTACCACTCAATCCTTGCATGTTTGAGGCAAACAGCCTTGTGTTCACACCTGCAAAGTTGTTGGTAGCTTGAATCTTAATCTGTGGCACAAGTGTGTGGCTCTGCAGTTGGTGTGTCACAGCTGTCTTTTGGGACATCTGGACAGGCACAGTTAACACATTCTGTTGCTGTTTACGGGAGTTGATCATCTGACGAGCATCCTGAACTCCTGCTGCTGCTGCTCCACCCCTGCCACGGATTTTAAAGCGAGCATCTTTCTGAACCAGCTTCTCTCTGGCATCTTGCAATGGAAAACCTGACGAGAGATGACCACACAGGCTATGTCGTCAAGATGAAGAAAAAGACTCACAGTACTGTACAAACTCTTGAGAAACTAATTACCCTTTTCATAGCAGTCATTTTACATAGCAAACAGTAATGGGACACATAGGTTGTTGTTGTTTTTTTTACAATTTGACATTGATGGGGGAAAGAACTTCAATTGTTTTGCCCTTAATTGTATTTAGCACTGCATACTCTATAGGGATAATATATTATATGTATAAAATTATTAGACCACCCTTGTTTTTTCAATTTCTTGTTAATTGTAATGCCTGGTACCACGAAGAATATATTACCTGAAGAATACAATGAACGTGACAAAAATGCAGTTGATTACATAACACTTAATGTTCTATTTGACATGCTTAACTTAACTTTATTCCCAGTGATTTTTGCTATCCAGAAAAAGATGGAAAGTGGTTAGATATCAGCTCTTAAATTTTGTCTTATGAGCTATTATTTGTCATCATTATATTTGTCCAAAAGGATGTACCTTTAGCTGTAACAGGTATTAAAAATAAACAAGAAACAGAACAAACAAGGGTGGTCCAATTATTTTTCCATGACGGTATGTATTGAGCAAAAGTCTTAGGATACCATCAGATTTGTTGTTATAGCAATGCAATAATACGAGGCATGTCAGAAAAACTCCTTGATAGGTGCCACAAAATATGTATTTCAAACCCTCTCTACTCGCCCAACATGAATGTGTATAATTTTTTTTCCCTCTTTCCCAAGCTCAAGGGGTGTTACCAAGGGGACCCGTTTTGAAAACGTGGATGACATCGAGATGGCCGTGACGATAGCACTGCAGAGGATGCCGGAAGGATCCTTCCAGTGCATGAAGGCGTAGCAGAGAAGGCTGGGAAAAGTGCATTTCACTACAGGGGGATGACTTCTACTGGGAAAACTAGTATTCCAGATTTTAAATACATATTTTGTGACACGTCCTGAACCTTTTCTGACACACTTTGTATATACAACACTATACTAACACCATCTTTATAATTGATTGTAAAATTAAAAAATACATGTAGTATAACATTCACTTTTATAAAGTGAAAACTCCTGTAACACTCTTACCTGATCCTCCTCCAAGTCGTTGCCGAGCATCATTCATGCCAATCCTTTGACGGGCATCAAAAGTCTTGCCAACCCCTCCTGCACCCCGTCCAAACATGGTTCTGAGGTAAATATAGTAAAATAAGTTAGTAAATGTATTAATATCAAAATAAAATGCCGTAACTGCCTTAGGTTTAATCAAATCACAATGAAGACGGGTAACTAGTACGACAACTACGGTGGTCCAAAAAAAAAAAAAAAAACTTTTGTGGTCAACTGGACGAAGTGAACTATGCAAATGAAGTCGTTGGTTTCTCTGCACTTCTGTATTCAAGACATTGTGTAATGGAACAAATGTAATGCATTTACTTAGTAAATGTAAATTATACTACGACTAGACAACACGCTACCATCGAGGACTAGCTAATTTTAGTCCGCTGAGATAACAGGCGCACGACAAAACTTACTGGGTCGTGCTGTCAAAACGTGTCGTATAATTAGCGCAACCAAACAGATACTACTACCAACATATATAATTGGTTGGTTAAAGAGTAAACAAATTGCACTCAAAACTGAACGAAAACACAATTCAAATGCGAATGGCCTAACATCGAGCTAATGCTAATGCGCCTATAGCTGTGGGATCTGAGCAAGCTACTACTTACTCACGATTAGCCAGCAAGCTCCCAAACACGCCTGGTTCATCTGTTAACAGTTTTACTACGGTTAAAGTGTCTAAAACTATCGAACAAACAACTAAACGTAGAGTAATTTAGCAGTCTTGTTACCGTTTATTCACGTTTATTCCGCGTTGTCGAATCACTTCATCCAAAGACACGTCCGCCATTTTGCAACGTTTCTGTGAACTGCGCATGCGCGGTTTACGTAGTTACGGACGCTCTGTTGGTTCAGAATGTATTTTAGATTAAACGAAGATTGGTGTTTTGTATCAACGCCGGAAGTGCACTTTGGTTGAGCAAGTGCAACAAATATACTCACTTAAACTGTAATATTATTACTGACAACTACATCCCATGTAATATACGTAAGCATACTTAAAATCGATTGTTCTCGAATCGTGGACGGATCCTGTTTCCCATGAGCCTTTGCGCAAATTATAAATACATTTACTATGAATTTACTCCATAACTATGAACATAAGGAGATGAAAATCAGTTAATAATCGCGGTGTTGCATTTAAAATTGTCTAATGGAAAATAAATATTTTGCAGAACAGTTTTATACACTTTGCTGATAATGTACAACTCTGACTGAGCTAAGATAGTCACTGTGCATATCTACAGGGTCTCGACGATTGATTGGGTATGCCTTAAACTGATGAGTAAGGAAAATAACGACGCGGGGTGACGCCCGTGTCCTCGTATCAATTGCGAGAAGAATTTTTGAAAGGGGAAAGGTCCGCCAGCTGAAGTGACTTGCCTACTTTGCGAGATGCTTTGCGGGACATGGATCTTCCCTGCTCTTTACCTGTTGAAAATTATTAATACATCGTAATTATGTAATCACCAGTTCATTCCCGATTCCCATACGTGACGATATATAATCAGTTGCGATGTCCTTCATTTTCCAACTACTGTTCTGTATACCAGAAAACGTATGACTCAGCGTTTAGCATTTCAAACTACAAAAATAATAAACATTGCTAAATCAATACCACTAATGGTTATGCCAAATTTTAAATGTGCTTTATTGAGCAAGAGATCTGCACTTTGCAAAGTTATGCACATTTGCCATTGCATCTTCCATCCATTTGGGAGAGGAGGACATTCAACCGTCACTGACAGTGTCTGTGTGAGAACTAAACCCATGATGCAATTGGGCAATCACCTTATGTGTTTTTTGTCTTCTATTGCGTTACTCACATAGACTAAGAATATTAATTAAGGGGCGCCAGAGAGACAGTGTAACTGTCAGTGTAACTGTCTCTCTGGCGCTCTAGCTATGCACCATGTACATAAAAAAAAACAGAGTGCAGCTCCTCTTCTGGCTAACGGAAGTCATGGCTAGCCATTTGTTAAAAAAAAAAAAAAAGTAATACGATACAACACTCTTAATTCATATTGTTACTGTTGCACTTAATGGCATCCTTCAATTCCTAAAAATGAGACAAATTATTTATGTGTAAAAAAGATTCAAGGTGGCGTTTCATTTTTACGTTTGACACCCCTGTATTACATTACCACCTTGTACATTTCCCGAACAATTAACAAATATTTTTAATGAGAAAATACAGTACATTAGTTGAAAATGTCATACTACTACATATTACATGCCTCCGTATACAGTAATAAAGCATGTCATCCATTCAATTTTCTGCTTGAAAATAGGTATAAAAAAATAATTCAAACCAGCCTAGTCCCCTAACAATCGCGTCATAAACATTCAACCATCGTAGTTATAAAAAACGGTGTTTTATGAGATATCACCTACAGAAGGTAGAATACGTCCATTAGAAATAGGCCTGACCGTTAATGGACGCATGGACGCGACACACTCCAACTCCCGTGATGCAACTGGGCATGCACTGATCCAAGCGCATCGGGGTCGGACTGTCGCCCCTCCAGGCTCCAGCAGCTCATCACCGCTGTGCTGCAGATCCGCTCGAACAGAAATGGCAGCAGCCTTGTCCCGCGCCCTCAAACTACCCGGTAAGATGCAAACACCGAAATTTGAACTCTAAACGTGACGTTTAGTGCTATATATTATAAAGATAATTGCCGAGAACAATAGGGAGTATGTCGCATCCGACATGCAAATCGGTCATTTTGACGTGTCACTTACTGAATTAGCATCCCTCAGGCGCGCCGTAAATGTTTTAGCACGTTTTTCCCAAAACGGTGTCATACACTAACTTGGGGTACACATCATGAACATATGTCCAAACATATGTTTGAAAGTGCTCGCTAATTTTCCCTTATAAGCGTGTCTTCTGCCTGCTAGCAGGCTGCTAGCTAAAGTTAACCCCCAGACCACATCCTCACACCCGACCCGAGAGCGCATCGTACGGTTCTGAGGTTACTCGGTTCAGATCTGGGACTTGGTCTTTCCGTGCAACTTTACTCCTGGTATTCCAAATGCATTGTCTTTAGGTAAGAAGGGTTGTTTTGTATGTCTGCGATTGCCTGAAGTACCCACTCTCTCCCCCAAAGTAAACTGGGATAGACTCCAGCTCACCTGCAACCTAAATGGATGAATATATTTGAGCGAGTCCTTTCCTGTGCACATTGTTGCTGCACACATCGGTGTTTTTTCAAGTCAACTTGACCCCATGCAATTTAAACCTCATGAAAACTGATTATTTTTTCTTACCAAAGTTCATGTGTTTATTGAGTTCCTAATTAGTCCTGAATGTATTTCTTCGATTTTTTTCTGTCCTCCTCATACAGCTAAAAGAACAACAACAATGTGCAAAGGACAGGACAGAAATACAGTGCCGTGAAACAAACAAAAACAATTCCAGAACAGTCGAGAAATAAAGTAATTGACATCTATCAGTCTGGAAAGGGTTACAAAAGTCATTTGTAAAGCTTTAGGATTCGAGTGAACTATAGGGAGAGCCATTATCCTCACATGGAGAAAACATGGTACACTTATTGGAAGGTGTATGTCTCGTTACATCTGGCGTAAATGTAGCACAGTATTTCAGAAAAAAAAAAAGCATCATACCAACAGTCAAACATGGTGGCTGCGTGATGGTCTTGGGTTGCTTGGCTACTTCAGGACCTGGACAACTTGCTGTGATTGATGGAACCACGAATCCTGATCTTTAACAGACAATTCTGAAGGAGAATGTTCAGCCATTAGTTTGTGACCTCAGGCTGAATTGAAGCAAAATATTTGCACAGAGATGTAAAAGACTCATGATAGAAAACGTTTGATTTCAGTTGTTGTTGCCGAGGCTGGCCCAACCAGTTATTAGGTTTAGGGGGCCATTACTTTTTCACACAGGGCCAGGTAACTTTGAATATTTTTTTCTTCAATAAATGAAATCACCATTTAAAAACACCATTTTAAGTTCACTTGGGGTATATTTTTCTGATACTTAACATTTGTTTGATCTTAAACATTAAAGTGGAAACAATTTTAAAAAATAATAAACTTTTTCACAGCACTGTATATCATCATGTTAATTTACTCATGTTTTTGTAGGAATCTAAATACAATTTCAGTTAATTAGAATTGGGATAGTAATTTAAGTTCATAAGTTAAAAGGGGGCGGCACGGTGGACGACTGGTCTTATCGTCTGCCTCACAGTTCTGAGGACCGGGGTTCAAATCCCGGCCCCGACTGTGTGGAGTTTGCATGTTCTCCTCGTGCCTGCGTGGGTTTTCTCCAGGCACTCCGGTTTTCTCTCACATCCCAAAAACATGCATGGTAGGTTTATTGAAGAACCTAAATTGCCCATAGGTTTGAATGTGAGTGTGAATGGTTGTTTGTTTCTATGTGCCCTACGATTGGCTGGCAACCAGTTCAGGGTGTACCCCGCCTCCTGCCCGATGATAGCTGGGATAGGCTCCAGCGCTCCCGCGACCCTAGTGAGGAGAAGCGCCTCAGAAAATGGATGGATGGATGGATGTTAAAACGGGATTGATGTTTATTCTGGTAAGTAAGACAGATTTAATTGTTGATAATTGATATTTACAATAAGTTAATGCTGTAGTTTAATTCACTGCACTTAAAATGTATTGGTGAATAAATTAAAAGGATTAACATTTCATATACAGTAGCTATTTATAATATTTAAGAATATATTGTGGTCTTTTGAAATCTCATTTTGTGTGGCTATGGTAACCTGGAGAGTAATTTGGTCAGGCAAGTATGACTTGAAACCACATATTTTTAATTTTTTTTAACCTCTCTCTGTATTTAATCACCTCATTATTTATTTCTCTAAAGTCAACTTGTTTTCTCTGACAAAGTTGAGGATAATGAGAACATGATTAGTGCATCAAGGCTTCATTACATTATTTACTAGAATTGTAGTTTACTTTACAATAAGCATAAGCGAGCAAAAAGTTTTATCAATCATTCATTTAGAGAGGTTGAAAATTGAATGGATCCATTTTCCGTACCGCTTCTCCTCACTAGGGTCGCAGGCGTGCTTGGAGCCTATCGCAGCTATCTTCGGGCGAGAGGCGGGGTACACCCTGAACTGGTCGCTGGCCAACAATTCCTCGCAGATTTTCTGTATTCGCGGCCTATTAGGGCTGCACGATACTGGGGGAAAAAAATGACATTGCAAATTTACATGTAACATGAAGACCAGCACACTTTTCTCGCTTTCCCTTTCCAGAAAAATTATGCTCATTAGAGCACAAAAGTATACGGAGTCATTTGTATGAAATCTACCTGTATTTAAATGCACTTCTAGTATTGAGCAATAGTCCAGCCACACATCAAGTTAAAAACATTTCTTTTCATACCCAGTTATACTGTGGTCATTAGCACATTCCTAACACTATTTGTTTTGAATCAAATCTGTTATTTTACACGTATGTTTTACCATATGCATTAGTATTTCTATATTTGAGTGCATTAGTTAAAGCCAAACACGTTGCGTCCACTTGAACTTTGTCCCTTCAATAATGCCGTGCCTCTCCCCCCAAGTGTAATCATGTGCGACAAGAGTTTGTACGTCACATTCTGAAGAGAGGTACAGTAAATTCAGCCTGTGTCCTCATTAATAGTTATCATACATAAAAATAAGTATATAACACTCTGGGCTGCTCCGTGTGTGTTGTTTGATCGGTTATAATTTACTGTAACATCGGTGCTAATCTTATTAGAATGTCCAACCAGGTCCCTCTGATGGTCACTTATTTATTCATTAATATTCCAGTTGATTGACTGCATAATCAATACATCAACATTGCACAGGACCCTGCAGTGTGACTAATGCACACACATAAATTGCGATGACGATGCTTAAACAATATCTTGAGAAGCCCTTGTTCCTATCCACCTTGAATTGCAGGGTTCACTGTACTGACTATGTTAATTATCAGGTGAATCATTTGAATCACTACAGTTCCAGTAAATGTATTTCATTACATCAGTCTGTGCCATTATATCTACATTTTGACATAATGGGTCCTCTCCTTGAGCCGTCACCTTGTCGTGGTGGAGGGGTTAGTGTGTCCCAATGATCCGAGGAGCTAAATTGTTTGGGAGTTTCACGCCCCTGGTAGGGTCACCCATGGCAAACAGGGCCTAGGTGAGGGACCAGACAAAGCACGGCTCCCAAAACCCCTATGAAGAATACATTAAATGGATCAAGATGTGCCCGGCCACCGCCTGGTGGCCGGGCACAGCCCGAAAGGGTAACGTGGGTCCCCCTTCCCATGAGCTCACCACCCGTGGGAGGGGCCATAGGGGTCGGGTGCAGTGTGAGCTGGGCGGTGGCCGGAGGCGGGGACCTTGGCGATCCGATCCCCGGCTACAGAAACTGGCTCTAGGGATGTGGAATGCCACCTCTCTGGCAGCTGGTGTGTGAGGTTGAGAAGTTCAGACTAGATCTAGTCGGGCTCGCCTCCGCACACGGCTTTGGCTCTGGTACCAGTTCTCTTGAGAGGGTTTGGACTCTTTTCAACTCTGGAGTTGCTCATGGTGAGAGGCGCCGAGCAGGTTTGGGTATACTTATTGCCCCCCGGCTCGGCACCTGTACATTGGGGTTCACCGGGGTGGATGAGAGGGTAGCCTCACTCCGCCTTTGGGTGGGGGGACGGGTCCTGACTGTTATTTGTGCCTATGCACCAAACAGCAGTTCAGAGTACCCACCCTTTTTGGAGTCCTTAGAGGGGGTGCTGGAGCGCGCTCTTGCTGGGGACTCCATCGTTCTGCTGGGGGACTTCAATGGTCACGTGGGCAATGACAGTGAGACCTGGAAGGGCGTGATTGGGAGGAACAGAACCCCATCCGATCAGAAACCGAATGGTGTTCTGTTATTAGACTTCTGTGCTCATAATGGTTTGTCCATAACGAACACCATGTTCAAGCATAAGGGTGCCCCCACGTGCACTTGGCACCTGGACACCCTAGGTCGGCGTTCGTCGTGTCCTCGGACTTGCGGCCGCATGTCTTGGACATTCGGGTGAAAAGAGGGGCAGAGCTGTCAACTGATCACCACCTGGTGGTGAGTTCGCTCCGATGGTGGGGGAAGATGCCGGTCCAACGTGGCAGGCCCAAACGTATTGTGAGGGTCTGCTGGGATCGTCTGGCAGAATCCCCTGTCAGAAGGAGTTTCAACTCCCACCTCCGGCAGAACTTCACCCATGTCTCAGGGGAGGCGGGGAACATTGAGTCACGGTGGACCCGCGCCGCTATTGCCGAGGCTGCCGACCGTCAAGCTGAAGAAGGAGTCAGGCCTTTTTGGACTGTGGGACTCCTGAGGCAGCTGATGGGTACCGGCTGGCCAAACGGAATGCGGCTTTGATGGTCACTGAGGCAAAAACTCAAGCGTGGGTGGAGTTCGGTGAGGCCATGGAAAACAACTTCCGGACGGCTTAGAATAAATTCTGGTCCACCACCCGGCGTCTCAGGCAGGGGGACGCAGTGCACCACCAACACTGTGTATAGTGGGGATGGGGCGTTGCTGACCTCGACTCGGGACGTTGTGAATCGGTGGGGAGAATACTTTGAAGACGTATCTGAGGCGGGCTCTCCTATCTCTGGGGTTGACGTCACTGAGGTGGTTAAAAAGTTCCTCGGTGGAGGGTGGATGAGATTCGTCCGGAGTTCCTTAAGGCTCTGGATGTTATAGGACTGTCCTGGTTGACACGCCTCTGCAACATCATGTGGACATCGGGGACAGTGCCTCTGGATTGGCAGACTGGGGTAGTGGTCCCCCTTTTTAAGAAGGGGGACCGGATCACACTCCTCAGCCTCCCTGTTGAGGTCTATTCAGGGGTGCTGGAGAGGAGGGTCCGTCAGGAAGTTGAATCTTAGATTCAGGAGGAGCAGTGTGGTTTTCGTTCTGGCCGTGGAACAGTGGACCAGTTCTTCACCCTCGGCAGGGTCGTTGAGGGTGCATGGGAGTTCGCCAAACCAGTCTACATGTGTTTTGTGGACTTGGAGAAGGCATTCGACCGTTTCCCTCGTGGAGTCCTGTCGGGGGTGCTTCGGGAGTATGGGGTACCGAACCCCCTGGGGTACGGGCTGTTCGGTCCCTGTACGACCGGAGTCAGAGTTTGGTCCGCATTGCCGGCAGTCAGTCGGACTCGTTTCCAGTGAGGGTTGGACTCCGCCAAGGCTGCCCTTTGTCACCGATTCTGTTCATAACTCTTATGAACAGAATTTCTAGGCGTAGCCGAGGCATAGAGGGGGTCTGGGAGACCCCGGGGACGACCCAGGATACGCTGGAGAGACTATGTCTCTCGGCTGGCCTAGGGAACGCCTCGGGATCCCCTCGGAAGAGCTAGAGGAAGTGGCTGGGGAGAGGAAAGTCTGGGTTTCCCTGCTGAGGCTGCTGACCCCGTGACCCGACCTCGAATAAGCGGAAGACAATGGATGAATGGATGGACATAATGGGGCTGGAGTGATCAGAAACCCAAATTCAAACTACTATTGCAAGACATGAGCAGCGTGTGTGTGTGTGTGTGTGTGTGTGTAGGGAAAAAGGGCTCGGAGCTGGGGGAGTACGACCCACTCACACAAGCGGACAGCGAGGACGAGAGCGAAGAGGACGATCTCGTCCTTAACTATCCCCGAAACGGTTTGGGCCGGGACACCTTCCACGGCGGCGTCACCACAAAGCTGCGGGGAGGTAGAGCCGGACGACTCGTGGCTGCCGGTGACGAGGCACAGGATGATGAGGACGAATGGAGAGAGCGGCTCCCCAGCAAATCCCAGCAGGACCGAGATGACATGAAAGGCGGGCAGTACTGGAGCCCATTGAGGGAGGACAGGGACCAGCTGGGTGGATCTAGACTGAGGGTTCACGGGACTGATGAAGAAGAGAAGAGGATGAGGAGGAAGAATGCTGTGCGGACATCCCTTTTCCTGGTGCCTCTAGTCTGTGCCATGCTTCTTGTGCTGCTTTGTGCGTTCCTGATTCCCTGTCAGAAGGGAGCACTGGCAAAGAGGCCACAATGGGAGATAGCACTGGGGGATGCAGGAGGTAACAGAACAATAGTTAACTCTATTTGTATATTACAGGGTGTCATAAAAGTCACCATACATTTCCTTTTTTCGATTTCGTTTCAGATATCATTCGTGACGTGAGGCCAATCGGTACTCTTTGCCCATGTCGCACCAATTTTCATTGGAGCAGCATTGCAAAATTGCCATCTGGCAAGAAGTTTTTCTGTCCCCGACTGCAGTTCCGTGCCATTTTGAGAAGCTTTACGGCCATCGCACTGCTGCAACGTGTAGTACGCTTCATGCTATCTACCACCATTGATGAAAACACTGAATTCTTATTGTAGGCATTCATACAAAACTAGACACAGTCTACCCGGCGGGCTGTACAGGAACCAAGCCTCAACAGATGCTTGATTCAGTGCACGGCTCGGAGAGTGATGGAGCTCGGGTTGTCACAATCTTCTGCTTGAAGCCTTTGAACAACCTGAGGTCGTTACGGCTCAAGCTTTATCACTCTCCAAAGCATTGAAAGGAGCTTTTGTTGATGCTGAGTTCCAGTGCAGCCCTCCAGATAGACTTTCTCTGGGTTTTTTGCTCAAAAACATGCTGTAGGAGTTCTGTTTTCCCCATTGGTCATAGCAGCAAGCCTTCTGCTGAGTGGTTTTTGTCAAAAACAGATCCTGTTTCGAGAAACTTGCCATGGATGGTGTAAGTTCTCCTACGTATTGGAGCAGTGTGACACTTCTGAAGTTTCTCAAACTGAATCTGGGGACAGGAAAACGTCTTTCCAGGTTGCTATTTTGCAATGCTGCTAAAATGTTCATTGGTGAGCCACGGGCAAGGGGATGATTACAAAAACTGCAAAGCTTAAGCTGTCAAATGCTGATGGTCTGGCATCTGTCCAAATGTTACCTGAAACAAAATACAAGAAAGGAAGTTTGAAGTGTGAGGTTCCTATTGACTTTAATTACACTGTATGAAAGTGACTGGGAACTGTGTCCTCTATTCCAAATGTTCCATTTTACAAAACAAATAGAGCAACTCTGCCAAGTGTACTCGCACGAAAGTGGGCTACACACACATACCAAATGTTTAACATCTTTACCCATTTTTAAAATGTGAGGGACTGAACTCAGTGAGGAGGAGAACATCACTTCGAGCTTTTATAGTGTGTGATGTATGGTGACAACACACCACACATATGATACCAAGACTGACCTTTGGCATCCAGACTGCCGGAATAAACAAAGAGGAAGAAATATTAGTAACAATAGTAGTTGAAGAAATACAAGAAGGTACGTTAACCTCAGCTTATCAGATAAATGCCTTGCATTTGCAAACCCCTTTTCCTTGTGATTTGTATTGTAGAGAATGACCTGGAAGAACAATGAATTTAAACTCTCAACACAACCAGTTGCTCCTCGAGTTGCGTCTGATAACAGCGCAAGCTTTAGCTGGCTTTGTAATTGGCTTTGACGTTACAATCACTGACCTCTGTGTTGACTACACACATGATATGCAATCATAAATATTGAACAGGTTTGATATTTATGATTGCCATTCCTTATTGTTTTCGGAGACCGGGGAGGAAAAAACACACCCCACACCACAGGATAATCGGTTTGGATAATCTTTCAGAGACACCCGACAATTGGGCCTTTGCTGACCGTGATCGGAATGGAGAGAAAATACAAAAATTTTGTCTGATTGTCGCGGATATATAATGTTTTTATCAACCTTCATGGATATGGACTACGAGCTGAGAGGTATTTTTTACTTATTGTCTAATATTAGTTACATGAGTGAGCCAAGAATATTCAGAACAAGTCTCATTATAATTGCAGTACAGTTCAAACTACAACCACAATCATAAACTGTTAAATTACAACCTCTCTGACAGTGTAAATTATATTGGAGCATTATTGCTTTTTATTATGTTTATGTCCGCTCACAAAAAGCAATGACCTTTGAATAAGAGAGTATTAATTTCAGTTAAGATATGTTTTAGAACAAATTAATACTTGACCATCTAATCAGGACTACATACAGTCGATTTTTAAAAATTGCCATATTGATGTTTTCCTCTATCTAGGTGTGATTCCACCTGCACTTGCATTATGGGATGTCGATGGCGATTCAGTGGATGATGTGCTACTCAGTGTGACTGAGTGGACCAATGACACACATCCCACACAAGGGAACGAAAGTAGGGTGAATCCTGATACGTTTTGACTGCTTTACTTGGACATGTCCCGTTGGCTCTAATGACCTGTCACTGTCGTCTGACCAGTTTACAGCGCTGTGGTTCTCTCTGGTGCTACTGGGCAGCTACTATGGAGGAAAGCGATGTGGGAGTCTGTCATGTACATCCAGTGTGGCCTCCAGCTCAGCACTAAGCCATTACCTGTGTGTCTCCTCATTGGGAAGTCTATCATCATGGCTGTCAATGGCACCACTGGTGAGAGGAAAACAGTCTTGTTGGGATTGGGAACTGCAAATGTTTTTCTCTTTTCACTTCCTGTAGTCGAAGCATCCAAAACCAATTTGTATAAAAAAAAAAAAAAAAAAAAAAGCACTTTGTCCAAAGTTTTCTTTCCCTTCACAGGGAAGAACTTGTGGTCCGTGCTGCTGAGGAACATTGAATCGCAGGCAGTGTTACTCCCGGATCTTCAGGGAGACTCAGTCCCAGATCTGCTCATAGCCACCCTGCCTGCCAATGAGGTGCAACCATTTTCAATTTGACTTCCCTTACACAAACACACACAAACAGTATACACGGTGCACGAGACACCTTTAACCAGCCCCACACCGAGTGACGCAACCAAATGCATCAAAAATATTGTCTCTCTCTCTCTCTCTCTCTCTCTCTCTCTATATATATATATATATATATATATATATATATAAATTTATTTATTTTTTTTACTTAAACTGCAAACATATTCATGTGACTAAAAAGCGCAGCGTGATGGAGAATTTTTATGAATGGGGATATCATTGCCAGCAGCCTCTCAAATATCCAGTCTCTACTTTCTTGTTGCCCCTTCCTTTCTTTGTATTCTCTGCCGACAGAAATACAGTATAGCTACAGCAGCCAGAGCAATGCACTTTTTCTTTGACAATCGCGCTATGTTACTTGTGGTTCAAGAAAAAAAACGCTGCTTTCCTGATAAAGGCGCCGGGGTTGCATGTTTTTGTTGGAGCGAGATGGTTGGTGTGCGAGGGAAAGTCACTGACTGTAATTTTTTTGTGATTGTCCACATCTGTCTCGCTCTGTGGTGTTGCTTGGTGGGCAGCTGGCTTTACATGTATCATTGTAATCCGACTGCATTGCTAGTATCACCCAGAAACGAATGATTGGAGCTTTGTAGTCATCAAAGATGTACCTATTTTGATTGCTCCTCAAACATCTTTGCACCAATCAGCCAGACATACAAAAAGAGAAGAGTTTGAATAAAGTAATTTGAAATATTACAATGATTGAAAACTTGAGTGTTCTTCCATGTACATTGAATTCCTCCAGCTATATGACAACACATGAATAATTTAGTTCCACTGCCTGCAGTAGGATGGTAACAGGGCATTATTGGCAGATGAGACATAAGTGAACAGATCAGGTCTCCAGGCTGTTTGGCACTCACTGACTACATAGTTTTGTGTTCACTTTCAGGCTCTGGATCTCTCCTTGACTTTAATTTCTGGCCTGACTGGAGCGACACTCGGACAGTCGGTGTCGTTCAACCTCACTGGACAAGGGAATCTGATTGGTCCTCTTCTGCATGTGACACAACAGGGGGCACCCTACATCCTGTTTGGCCTAGGTAAACGAAGAATACCAACTATATGTTCAAGATCCCCGACCCAATAAGTATAATTATGCAACAATTCTATGGCTTGACAGGAGTTGGAAATGCATTAGACATATTTGACGTGACCAATGTGTCTGTTTCCGCAGGGAATGTCGTGGCCATCTCACTGCGGGATCTTTACATCTGTGCTACAAGCAAGTTACCAATGACTCCGACACTAAGAAGGAAGGATCCTTTGTGGGAGGGACTGAAGAAAACAAATTCCTCCTCCTTTATACACATTTTCAGGTTGGCCTTAGCAACAACATGCAGCCCAACAGAGCAAAAGCATCTCGTATGTTAAAGGCACATTTCAGTTAATAAGTTACAGTTTCGGAGTCAATGCATGTGGTTGTTGTTGCTGTTATGTATGTGCACTTTTCATAGTACACAAATCAAAGATTTAAACATATTTGATCTACATTTTAGGGAAGAATCTCGAAAGCCAAACATTTAAAATAACAATAATGCGCGTGAGAGAACATAACTGCATCGACTCACCACAACATTAGGTACACCTTAGCAAGGACATCCGGTACAAGCTGTATTGAAAATGTTGTCTTTAAAAAAATTATAATACTCCGCTATGGTGGACAATCTTGAAGAATTAATATTTTTAACAATGTATCGTATTGAACTGCACTCATTGTCTCATTTTTATTAGTATGTCATTAATTTAATGTACCACCTAATATTTAATAAGTAATTGTATGCATGGCAAATGCAAGGAATTATCACTTTCACACTCTTGGTAATCAGTGAGCAGTACAATGAAACAGTGCTTAGCACACCTTCCTGACATTGAAAAGGACCTGTCTTCAAATCTTAGGCCCTCTTATGTGGAGCTTTCGGGTTCTTTGTGTGGGTTTTCTTCGGGTATTCCAGCATCCTCCCACATTCCAAAAACGTGCAGTATGTTTGGTACATTGAAGACTATAAATTGACAGGCGAGCATCCAGGATTTACTTGGATAGACTACAGGTCACCTGCAACTAGAATGAGTTTAAGCGCTATAGAAAATGGATGGATAGCAATCAGTATCAGTTCCAGGGCGAGCATGATGAACAGACAATGCAATCTAATCTCATTGTTGTTGTTTTTTCTTAGAGGGTCTGAGCGTGTGACGTTCTTGCTGCCCCTAGTGGCCGGTTTTGGCACCTGCCACAACAACCTGGACACAGTCTCTAACATGAATTCCAGCAAGAGTGACTGGTTGTTAGGTGTACGGCTCCAGCAAAATATCTGTGCTCAGACACAGGGATGTACGCAAACAGTGGACATTTAACTCTGCCCCTATACACAGGTACCGACCCGCAGTTGTAGGAGAATTAATTTGCAGTCCGGCACTAGTGGTACAGTCTCTGTTAAATGTGTCCTTATCTGTCACAGCCAACCAACTCCAGGACACTTTAATGATGACGGAATCCTCGATCTTTTCTTTCAGCACTCTGCAAACGGCATTATGAAGGTAATGCAAGGCCTGACTGCACAGATGTGGTTTACCTTCTCTTTTTCAGCAGTTATGTTAAAATGGAATAATATGTCTTTATGGTTTAAGCCTGCATGTTTGTTTACCCAATTTGTTCATTGACTCAGGCGCAGGTGATTGATGGGGCAAATGGCCGTCCTCTCTGGACGGCACAGTTTGTGTGCCCCCGTCTTGTTTTGGAAACAGCAGCGGTCTCCACTTCGACTGGCTTATCAGCTTTTGTCTTCTGGGCCAGCGAGCCAATCACTGGACAGAAGAATATCACCAAGGCAACTGTGAGTCTGCCAAGAGAAGAAGCTTTTTGAGCCCAAAAAAAACCCCAAAACATACAAATTGGATTGGTTCCAATACAGTAGATAGACTCAACTCCTATACACAAAGCATCCACAGCATCGAGTACACTTGCACAATCGAATGAGAATAATAACTGCATCGTGAGGTGTTTCTGATTTTACTTTATTTGGTTGCATGAGAATATAAATGGCTCCCAATATTATGCAGCACAGCTCTACACCACTTCAAACTACAACGACGATAATAAACATTGTTAAATCAATACTTCCCTGACAGTGTAAGTAAAACTGAGCATTATTATCATTAAGGACATATTTAGTGAATAGAATGCATTTTTTCTTTCACTCTCCAAACAGGTGGCTCTGGGTGTTGCGGCAGCAGAGCCATTCATCAGGAAGCTCTTCCTGTTGCACCCTGCTTATCCAACAATCCTGCTGGAGCTGGCCAGTACCACAGATACTGCAGTCGCCGCTGCAGGTACGAGGCAGAGTTTGCTGTCATCTAAGCCAGCCTTAGATTGGGGGTCCACAAATTTATTTGCAATAAAATATGTCTTATATTTGTTTTGTTTTTTTAAAGTACATATTTATTGTATGCATATTTGAGGAAAAATAACATAACATAAATCTGATAATCCTTGCATGAATAAATGTTTTTTTCTAAGAACAAGAAATCCCTTTTTTGAGAACAAAAGGCATATTCTTCCTAGAATATAGTCCTAATTTTTTCATCAAGAATTTTAGAAAATGTAATTCCTTTTTTTCCCCATTTTTAAAGGTGTAATATTGGAACAATAAAGTTGTATTTTTTTAATTCACTTGTTAAAATATGACTCTTCCCTGAATAAAATTTGACATATCAAAATATTATGACCTTCTTTTCGGAAAAAAAACCCCTCATAAGATTATGATTTTTCACCATGACAAAATAGTGTTGTTGTTTTAAAGAAGAGTTTGAATCAAGTCTTTCTTACATATACATCATTCTCATAACATAATTTTTTTTTTCTCTATAAACAATATGAATTTATCATAACATTGACTTTTTTTCCATCTCTAATAGGCAACATTTAATTGAGGGCTATGGTACACATGGTGGTTATGTTTAACTGGTGTTCGGATTATGAGCGAGCCCACTGAAAATCTCTTGCCTGTAACGGGTCTCTGAACCAAAAATTTTGAGAACCCCTGACATTCTACTCGGTGTGTCAAAAATAGTTCCAGGACTGCTTTCACAAATGATATATTTGAAATCCAAGCTACAAATTTCCCCCTCTCAAGTAATTCCCGCGGAGTCTGACACACTTTATTAGTATTATTTATTTTATTGAGGACTGACAATAAATGCTACTATATGAATAAATGCTACCACGCCTTCATGCACTCCTGGAAAGATTCTTTTCAGATCCTCTGCAGCTCCATCATCACGGCCATCTTGAGGTTGTCCAGACCCAGGTCAGTAAGTAGAGAGGTTGTTCCAATACGGCGATGAACTATGAGAGGCTCAATACATTGTGAGCAGGCACGTTGTCATGGTGAAGTGCAGGATCTTTTTGTAGACATGCTGTTCGATCGTCTGGCCCACACTGAAGGGGGAAACTGCTTAGTTTGTAGTTTGGGTCAGAGATATATTGTTTTGTGACACCAATTCTGGAACTTGTCGGACACGTCGTATGCAGTCTGTGTAAGGAGTTAATCGATGGTACGTTCTCTTGCATCCTTTCTGTTAGTGAGTTACGAGGAGCGCCAGAAAGATGCGTCCTACATCACCGTGTCCTCGCGGCCGACACCCGACTCGAAGCCCGCCGCTCACATAGTGAAGAACATGAGGCTCCGCGCAGCCATCGCAAAAGGACAAATGGTCACATTAGGCGAGCGTAACAAAACTGGGACAACTCTTAAACCTTGACATGTTTGAGCTCGACAAGTTCTACAGACACTTGTTCTTCAAACATCAGGTGAGGGAGTCAAAATCCTTTCAGTAAAGATTTTATTTGACCTTGTTTATGGTGAGCATGCATTGTTACCACAATCAATGTAATACTGGGTTTGGATCCAATTTTGTTCAACTTCACGAATTTTTTTGTTTTTGTTTTGTTTTTTTATCATGCTGTGCCACAAAAATAGGTACAACTGGATAGCACTGCTCGAAGGAGGGCTTCATTTGAAGCCGTTTACATCTCATTAGTTTAATTAGTATTTCATTTCTGTTACTTAAATGTGAAATGTTTTGCTTTTTAGTCGTGGTGTTATTTATGAGGTTTACTCAAATACTTTTATTTATTTAAATGTCATTTTAAGGATGTTTCTAAGATTTTATTGAATGTTTCATGATTGTTTGGACTTGATCACAGCACTTTGTTTTAATGAAAGGAAGTGTATGTTTTACTTCATGCTTATAACTCTTCCATGGCCAGTGTTATGTTCTCAGATAAAGAATCACTAGAGTCCCTTGAAACGATCACATGATAATTTACAGTTGCTATGGATGTAAATAGTGATTGCTGTACAGTATTTATTGAGGTGATGTCCGTTATATTTTGTATTATTAAACGCTGTGGTTTTTCTTACTTGGCTGCTCACGAGTACGATATTTTATTGTAAGCTGCAACTTCCTGTACTACAAATATGACAATAAATTCTTTCTGCAACATGGATGTTTTTTTTGTTTGTTTGTTTTTTTAACACAACGTAAGTTTCCAAAGAGCAGCACGGTGGAGGAGTGCTTAGCATGTCCGCCTCCCAGTTCTGAGGCTTGGAGTTTGAATCTTGGCTCGAGCCTTCCTGTGTGGGTTGTCTCTGTACACTATGGCTTCCTCCCACATTCCAAAAACATGCACGTTAGGGTAGGAATGTGACTGTGAAAAGTTGTCTATATGAGCCCTGGGATTGGCTGGCGAACAGTTTAGGATGTACTCCACTTCTTGCCTAAAATCAGCTGGGATTGGCTCCAGCTCATTCACAACCCTAATGAAGATAAGCACCAGAGAAAATAGATGGAGTTTCCAATTAATTAGTGTATGTTGTAATTGTGCAGACCAACACGTAGTAAGAGTCAGCATAAAAGTGTAATAAAACAAACCAGAAGATATTCAAGATTTTCAAACAACTTTTTACTTAAACTATATTTAAAACCTCACCTCTGCACTTTCTTCTTCTCTTTACTTTTTCAATATAGTCTTGTTTCTTTTTTCAACGTGTGAAATTGCTGGCGACATTATGCAAGAAAGACACAAATTGAGAAGGGTGAAGTCAACTGCAGGTGAGATCTTGATTGATTGGTATCTTGGGGTCTTATAAAAACAGGGACAGCAGCGACGCGGAGGAAAGTGAACCAGGGAGCATTTATGATATTCCCCATCCATTACCTCATTTAAGAGAACTGTTTGATGTTGGTGGCTCCAAGAATGATTCATGGTGAATGTGTTGTCTTGTACCAGCCAAACACCAATTTCTGCCATTCAAAAATTCTCAGTCTACAGTGTGAGGGAAAATCTGCGAGAAGTTGATGCCACAACCCTACAAAAGGTTTACAATTACTTATAGGTGCCACAAGTTGGTGGCAAAGCACTACTTTGTCTATCAGACAAGGCTGTTGCGTGACTAAATGAAGCTCCTCCACCCACTTCAACATAGTTCGAACAGGTGAATTTTTCCCAGCAAAGAACAGAGGATAGGTTCGCCAAAAATCTCCAAATAGGTGAATTAGCTCAACTACAATTAGTTTGGGAAACAAAATAATCGGGGGAAAAAAACCCAAAGTATTTTTTGCAGTTATCATTAGTCGGGCTGCAACTAACAATTAGCTTATTAATTGATTAATCTATCAATTATTTTTTCAATTAATCGATGAACCGGATAAAGTACTATTTTCTTAAACTTCCAACCCTTTATTTAAAAAAAGACATTATTTCAAATTGACAGTGCAGAAAATGAAAAACTAATTATGATTCAGTTACTGGTTTGGTTCATCACGTAATGTCAAAAAATAGGCAAAAATGGTAATCATTCTTTGCCAAAGTGAAAGCAGATGTTTGCAAGATAATCAGTCTGCTTTCATAGAAGACTACAGACATCAATGACTATTTACTGTTGAGAGGCCTGAAATTCTGAGGATTTTGACAATTTTAAGTTAAACAATGACGATTATCAAAATAGTTGATTCATTTGATCATCGATTAGTTGTTGATTAATTGTTCAACCTCTAATTATTAGCTAATTTAAACATTGACCCAATACTAGCTAGGACTTAACATGCGACATGTCATTTAATTATATTTTTCTCAGTACGACCACTATGTAAGTGAATAAGAGAAACATTTTGTGTGCAGTAATTTTCCATTTTTATCAAAACAAGAATTGTTATTGCACATAATACACAACACAAAATTTTTTACATTCGTAGATTTCAGTTTGTACTTGTTTACTTTTTCTGAAGAACAGGAGTTGACTCAGTGATTTTCCTTTTTTTTTTTTTTTTTTTTTTTTTATAAACACGTACACCTGTAATTCTACTTAACTTTGCCCCTTTGGATACTAATACAAAACATTAAACCGTGTTAATGTTGCCAGTGAGCGTTTGCACACCAACCTTTGCAGTGGCGTTATATTCGCGCTGGGTGGCGCTGTTGCGCTATTACGTCCTCAACGTGGCTGTTCCGCATTGCTGCGGTGGAGGAATCGGAGGAATCCAAACGCTGCTGCTTATCATGGCGTCGGCACTTTGTCGTCTTGGCTGGGTTTCGGCTGTCAGAAACGTCTTCGTCTCGCCGGCAAAGACTGTGACAGCGTGTCGGACAGCTGCGTGCTTCTCTTCCGGGGCCATTCTACCCAAACCCAAGAAGGTGAGTGTTCATACGAGGCTGGTAGCTTCGCTACTGCAACTGGATGTTTCACAATGAACAATGACACAACCACGGAGGAAGCTCCGCCAATTTACATCTTTACTGAGGTTAACTAACCGAGTTGTTTCTATGGTGGGTTATGGGACACCGGGGAGCAGACCCCCTTCGGTCTCTGGCGGATTGCGGCGGTAGTGGTGCCCTCCTTGTACATGGGGACTCGTATCAGCAAGAACTTTGCTGAGGTACTGGAGGAACACGACATCTTTGTCCCCGAAGACGATGACGACGACTGAGCGAACCAATCAAGACTATCATTGTCGCCAGGTAGATGTTGCGTCCAATGACACCCCGTAAATACAAACACTCTTTCCAACGCAATGCTTCCCAACCTTTATTGAGCTAAGGCACGTACAGTGCCACCAGTCACCCAAAAACTTCTTTTGACCTGCTTTAAACTTTTGAGTGCACATGACCGACTGTTCAATGTTTGAGTAATTTTTGAATGGCAGAATTCATACCGGGTGTTCGATCCTGGACTAATAAATGTACTGGTTCAACAATAATAGGTAATTAAACAGTCCTATTAATCGTACCGTTCACATTTTGACATCATGAGACCAAGACAACAAACAATTGATCACTAGCGCAGTACCTTGCCACTGTGAGGCTTCAAACAGGATGTACGAAGCCTCACAGCGAAGTGGCCACAGAGAATCATCGGAAACTTGCAACACAGACTGGAAGAGTCACTGAAAGGTAAAGTGGACATCCTTGGGGGGGGGGGGGGGAACTGCTGTGAATTTTACCATTCAGCTCCTTGTTAGAAAAGAGCAAGTTTTGCAAAAGGTACTGAAACATTGACCAGTTGGACCTGTGCAGTTGAAAATGTATTTTTATTTTTTATTTATTTTTAGGTCTGATTAAGTTCACCTGTAAAGGTTATTGAGTATTTAATGTATGCAGTTATGGTGTGTCCTGACGTTTCACCCAAAAGCCCCATACCATAACCTACACTGACAAACAACATTGTTACAAAAAGTATTTACATGCATAAATACTGATGATCTTATCTCAAATCTACTCACAAAGGTACTTCACAGATGTGAAATTTGGGCCTGTTAATTTGAACACAAAGCTATCATCATTGGCATAGATAGATGAACAAAGACATTTGTAGTAAAGGAATCATTTTCATAACAATTAAGTGCACTTGGATAATTTCCTGCGGCACATCTGATGAGCTCTTATTGCACACTAATGTGCTGCAACACACTGGTTGGGAAAAACACTTACAAAACCTTGTTTGTTTTCACAGACCAATTCATTGTTGTTTTAAGTTCTCCCCCCTTTCTCACACAGATTTTTTTTTGACATATCTACTGGAAGGAGTCACCGCTTTACCGAAGTTCCTTCACCCTCGTCAGGATTTTTTTCGACTGTCATTGATCCCGAAAAAGTCCTATTGTATTGTTCTCTTTGCATGCAGTACTAAAGGTTTTGATAACATGCTTTTTTTTTTTTTTTTTTTTTTTTAAGCGGTCATCACTCGAAGTGGGAGTCTTCAACATTTGCATTTTCATAACACCATGAAAGTATCTAATTTAACTTTGTATGGCTTAAAGAATAATACAAATGTCTGTCCATGATGTTAAAGACTAATGTCATGCGATTCTACGATCAAAAGTAGTTTTACACTCTCTCTTAATGTGCTTAAAATACTAATGCCATTTTACACATCATTTCCATTTGAGTAATTTATTCCAGGCAGCAAAGAGCTTACCACATCTGCCTCACAATTCTGAGTTCAAATCTCAGTTACTGCCTTAGTGTTCTCCCTGTGCTTGCGTGAATTTTCTCCAGGTACTCTGGCTCCTTCCCACATTCCAAAAACATGCATGAAACTCATGCAAAAACTCGTCCTTACGTGTGTATCTGAGTGTGAACGGTTTGCGTGTGTGTATGTGCCCCGCCATTAGCTGGCAACCAGTCCAGGGTGTAACCCGCCTGTCGTCCAAGTCACTGGGGTAGGATTCAGCTCATCCACAACCATAATGAGAACAAGGGTTGTAGAAAATGAACTGATGGATTATATATTTTACATTTAGGGTAAGAATCTCTTAAATTAGAACATTTCTGTTTAATGGTCCTTTTAATAACAATCCTACGGAGCCCCTAAAGGGACATGTTGGGGGGAAAAAAACCTTGTTTCTCATTCGAACGAGAAATGTCTACCTGTGAGTGGTAGCTTATTTACCTGCTAGCTGTAGCTTCCTGCGTTCGGGCAGCCGTGAAGTAGCTTATTTACAACTTGCTTCCTGCGCATGTCAGCTGAGAGAATGGCAACAGAAGAGGACTTGCTCTCTTTCCTCAAAACAAGGAATATACCTGACAGTGTCAACGACCAACTAAAAGAAGATAAGGTGAGTATAGATGTAAACTTTCATCACACAAATATAGCCGTATAGGCTATAGAATAGCTGAGCCATATTTGCTAGTGTGTAAATAAGATACTACTCACAGGTAGACAGACAGGTAGACGTTTCTTGTCCCCTTAGGGGCTCCGTACAATCCCGATAAACCTCGTTAATAACAGACAAACAAGCGTGTGAATGTTACGTGTGTATTTACAGTAGAAGGGAAGATCTGTCACAGTAGACACAGGCAAAAAAGGTAAACAGGAGTTCAGGGTTCATGACCCCGGTAGAATTTGGACAGGAAATCGGTAGCACGCGGTTCCTCAGACTCATGGAAATAACGCATAATGTGTGTCTTCTGTTTCCATATGTGGATGGTTTCCTGGAGTTCCATTTTGCCCTGCAGGTGACATTAAATGTAGACAGGAAACACCGATAACATCTCCCAAATGTGTCTCCTATCCGATATGGTCAAGAAATAAACTCCTAAGATTTACCTTAATGACCAACATGTCGACCAGACGGGGGTCTGTGACATGTTTGTTTTTGTTGAACATCTCCCTCACTTTTTCTCGGCCCTGTTGTGTTGTGATATCCAGCTGAAACATGGCCACTGTGGAAACACACACACAGGAAAATATGCTGACAAAACAGCATCTTAATTGAAGATTTCCACAAGTTAAACACTAATTGGTGAGTGTGTTTACGTATTAAACAACAGTAGAGAAATGGCTAAAGCGTGAAGGCTAAATTCATACCATGCCAATATGAGGCTAAACCTGACAAAGTAAGTATAGGTTGTCTTTGGTTTATGGCGAAGTTCGGTTTACATGGCTTACGAATATGTACGTAAATCGGAACGCGTCATAGTTATTACCCTACACTTACGGAGTATTAGTTATATTATTTGTATGGAAAACACACCTTAAATATAAAACAAACAAATGGAAAAAGAGTTACGTACGGCAGTACATACACCGTGAACTAGTTTGAGCATATGGCATGCTAGTGTTTTTCATACAAATACACCACACACAGAAGGTCAGCGATAGCTGGCTGAAATTTCTGGATGAACTTAAAATAGAGTATAACCTGTCCTGGTGAACTTCATTTGAAATTCGCTAAAGTTGCTTAAGGTCTGAGTGCACATGTGCAACTGTTCAATGTTTCATCAACTTTTGCACCTTTGTTCTGTAGGAGGTGAATTCACAACAAATGACCTTTTGTGCATAGTGTATTAACTGCAGTAATTAATTTCTCTCATTGATGTAGGTTAGTGATTAGGCTGCGTTCTGATGTACATACAAATTCGTAAGTCGTACGAAAGGAACTCTGCCGCGGTAGTGCATTGTTGTTGCCACCACGGCACTCACTTTACATAACCATATGAACAAGATATTTTTGATATATATATATATATTAAAAAAAAAAAAAAAAAAGAGCCGCCTGAATGCCTTCGGAGGCACATATTGTAGGATAGCAGCGTCAGTGGCGAACTGATAGCAAATATGCTAAACAGACACGACCTTGACAGAGTGCCTTAAAATCCGCCAGGATAGTCTGACATACCTGTGTTAGGGACTTCTCTGTACCAGGCTCGGTAAAGCTCGCGGACTCTGCGTTTCGCTTCGTCCAAATCCCTGCTAAAAATGGGCTTAACAACTTTGGATGCAGTTCGGGTCGCAGCAGAGGACGCCATGACTGCTGGCGTCGAGGTTTCCGGTGTTACTTGGTCCACAATGTTGTACTGGAAAAACGTAGTGGCGCCATCTACAGGACCTACGACGCACAGGGTCCTCCAACAGATTTGTATACTTCATATGGCAAGCCGTGGGGGGCACGGTGTTTTGTCTATTTGTGCCCTGCGATCGGCTGGCGATCAGTTCAGGGTGTACCCAGGCGAGATAGGCACCAGCACACCCGCGACCCTAGTGAGGATAAGCGGTACGGAAAATGGATGGACAGCAGTTTGAGCATTTATATAGTGTTTGTCATCACTAGTAGGATGGGCATACTCATAGGATAACTATGTTACTAGTGAGGCAACCTGTGCACTAGTTGACAACCGTGCTACAGTGACAAAATTATACTTGTGGCATTACTTGTAGCACACCAATCTGTCAACTCGTGTACAGTTTTGCCTCACTTGTAACATGTATTTGTCCCACTAGTATATGCCAAAGTTGGGCTACTAGTTGGCACGGTGGACGACTGGTTAGAGCGTCAGCCTCACAGGTCTGAGGACCCGGGTTCAATCCCCGGCCCCGCCTGTGTGGAGTTTGCATGTTCTCCCCGTGCCTGCGTGGCTTTTCTCCGGGCACTCCGGTTTCCTCCCACATCCCAAAAACATGCATTAATTGGAGACTCTAAATTGCCCGTAGGTGTGACTGTGAGTGCGAATGGTTGTCTGTTTCAATGTGCCCTGCGATTGGCTGGCAACCAGTTCAGGGTGTACCCCGCCTCCTGCCCGATGACAGCTGGGATAGGCTCCAGCACGCCCGCGACCCTAGCGAGGAGAAGCGGCTCAGAAAATGGATGGATGGATGGGCTACTAGTTAGGACAAAGAGCAGGCTAGTATGGACCTTATGCTGGACAATAACGATATAGAATAACAAAAATGTATTCAATATCCTGGGCAAGAAGGCTACCCGTGCGTGATACATACCTACGAGTTGGGTGAGTTGTAGTGTTACAAGTGCAGTACAGTAGTTTATTCGTGAAGTTTAATTGCAAATTAGTAGACTAAAAGCGGCCCAATTAGGGAAAAAACAAAAACATTACAAGAAAGACAAACAATCTACTAGAGCACCCGAGTTGTTCTATTTGTGTGCTTAATCCATGTACTAGTATGGTGCTGAAGACCATACGACCGTGCTTAAGACCGTGGATCTAAAGGTGGAATAAATGCTCAAATGGCTTTTAATGTGAATAGGTCACCAGGGGTAAAACATATTTAAGAATCTCCCAAGTGCAGGTGAACATAATTCAGAGAGGAAGGAAGGAGCTTCTCTTATTTTATTGATTGCAAAATGTGTATTATTTACAAAATACCGGCAATACGGTATATTAAATATTTTTTTTTTTCTAAAAGGTAGATAAGTCATTTTATCACAATATATTTTTTCATCAACACTCCATATTTGTTGACAAATTGGCTCATTAATGCAACACTTGTCAATTTTGTTTAGGTCCGCAATGATGAAGATGGAGGGGAAAGAAGCTTAGGGGTATTATGGGGCAAAAAGCAATAATGAGCTTTTTCCAGTCAAAGAAATTTGAGGCTGAATTTGGTTGGAGACAAGTTCATATTCATGTCTAATCAGCATACTCTCAATGACATTTTGTGTTGCTTTTTGTGTTAATCCCAGTTCGTTTCTGCATCTTTACAGCAAATAACACAACCTAAACTCAGGTTTCCTGTTTACAAACAAAACAACAACAAGATGAGCTTTCATTTCAAAGTGTAGTTTTGAAAGCTGTACAACATAAAAAAAACTGAGATGATAGTAGCTCTGTGTCATTCTGTGGCCTCAAGTTATTAACAGGCACAAAAGGGTCCAATGTTTGAGAGTTACCTGAAATACCTGAAACTATAAAAATAATTGTTGAGAAATATTCCAGTTTTAAGACAAAATGCACACTCATACATGCTTTAACTCCATTGAGGCAGAAGTTTCAGTAAGAATGGAAAAGTGCAGTTTATATATCACACATGGTCCAGTGTAATGAAGCCAGTTGTCAGCTTTTCCATGCTGCTGGATTGGCGGAATGATTGAAACAATAGGCACGATCATGGTCCCCCCCCACCCAAAGTGCGACCATTTCCTCTACTTTTCTGTATCTCGTGTTCATTCAGTCACATTGAAGCAGACACACCTGTAAAACAACAAACAAAACATTTCGATTCACATGTGAAAACTACTGTGTGTGTGCATATAGAAGTGTTTTTCAAAATTGTTGGTCATGCAATTCTACAATGACCAAAATGTTTTTTTTTTTTTTAAATACCGGATTTGTCTCCTAATGTACAGTATATAAATCTTAAATCCAAACCTTTCACTAAGGATTCTCAGCAGACTTAGTGGTCCATGCTGTTACCCAGCCTTTGGCCCTCCTGCAGAGCGGCCATGGCTAGCCTTAAGTGCTCCTTTAGACTCTGGATCTCCCGCTCACTCCGCCCTTTTAGCCCACTCAGCTCCTCATTGATCTCCGCATATCGCTCACCAGCCAGATGCTTCTCCTGGCGTGAATGGCGGACACTTATGTTAAAATACTGTCATGTTACAACGTCCGCCTGAGATCAAAGCAATATTATCTTTACACAATGAACTCCACATTTTCGTGTTTCGGCATTCACAATTTCACCCCTTGTCAGATTTTCTTTTGATTTTACTCTGTTATTTGCTGTTTTTGTGCTCAGTACAAAGCAATAAAAGTATTACTTTGTCAGTATTTCGTGTCAAGGAACTATGTTGAAGTGAGTTGAGGAGTTTCATTTTGACAAAAATAGCATCTTGGTGCCATCTTATGACATCTATAGGCAATAACAAACCTTTCAAGGGAGCGCAAATTTCAGATTTTCGCCATTTGTGGCAATGCTCAGTGGGGTTCATTGTATATCATAAAGACTGTTTTCTTCACATCAAGGGTTTGATTGGAAAAAGCATTATCAACATAAACTGTGAAAGTTTGGTATTAGCTACACTGCCTTGGAACGCTTACAAGGTTTACTACGGTTCACAAAAGAGCTAAGAATAAACTTTCCCTGAATTTTTTGGATATAGTGCAGGGTTCACATAATACAGGCTGTTGGAGGGAAAAAAGAGCAGGAGAAAACAGTCATCAAACAATATAGACTACAAAGTATATGTTAAACAGTATTATTATAGACTACATCGTGCCTGCTTAACAAAGTATGTAATTACACACAGTACCGTGTTAAGGAACTGAAGTTCATTCCTTAGACAGTTGATCTCCTTATGCAAGTACTCAATCTCTTTTTCTTTTACCCTGAGAAGTACCTGGAAGAGAAACAACAGTGTGGTTTTCATTTCCTGCCATAAAGTCATGACAGACTAGAAACATGATGGCACAAATGATGGTTTAGATGTTAGGTTATTCAGCCAATGGTGGCTTTGAGGATTATTTAAATGGGTTATAAAAATATTTTAGCAGTGCATGAGGGAGAAAATGAGGAGTGTTGTCCAACTTGCACATACAGCAGCTTTCGTGCAGTTTACAACAATCCGCTTACAAAAGACCAAGGTTGTGGTGCCATCTCATACCCATTTAACTCATGGTGCAAATATAAAAATAATGCGTTTGCATATGAGGGGATTTCCTCCTTATTTACTTTTAGTTTTGAGGTTAAAATACAGTGTCTTCACCTCTAATTCACAGGACGTCTCGTTGTTGTCTTTTGAACCGATGTCTGTGTTGTTACATCGTATGCGGATGATCTCCTCTCCCAAACGGTCCTTTAAGTTCTGGAAAAAAATATTTCAAAATTAATTTCCATGACATACCTTTTCCTTTATTACTGTGCAAAAAAATACGTATGAAAATGTGTCTGCTCTGATAAAAGTTTCTTTGACAGTGAATTTTATACTTTACGTAACACTTGCATCCATTCATTTTCTATACCACTTATTAGGTAGGGTCGGCAGGTCAGTGAGCTGGAGCCTATCCACACTAACTTCATGCAAGAAGCATGGTACACCCAGGAATGGTCATTAGCCAATCGCAGGGCTCATACTCTATAGACCAACAACCATTCACTCACATTCACACCTATGGACAATTTAGTCTTGAGTCTTCAAAGATGCATATGCATGCTTTTAGAATGAGGGAGCAAGAAAACCCATGCAAGCAAAAACATTCTACTAATGTTATACGAAAATAAACTCCAACTCTGATGTTTTTATACTGCACAAATTACACCATATGGTGAATAAGACCTCACTCCCCCCGAGCTCAGTCTGCAGAGGATTTGTTGTCTTGCTCAAGCAAGGGCACCTCAACAGTAGTCAGGAATAATAGGTATATATTTTTTTTAAGAACTGTATAACTAAGTATACAGTATTTCTTGTGTTCTTGTCTGAAAACTTACCTGGTTCTCTTTCTTGAGCTGCTCCAGGTCTCTCTCCTTTTGACTGAGTTCCCGCTCCCTTTCAGCGTTGTTCTGTTCAGCTCGGTTCAGCTCGAGACACTTTTGAGAGTAGCGCTCTGATAGTCCGCCTAATTCTCTCTGCAAGGCCTGACTGTCTGCCCTGCAGATACATAGTACGTAAAGTTGGGCTTTATATTAAGTTCAATTCTGTAGATTCAGTTCAAGAGAAGCAACCAAAAGTGAAAGAATGTGTGTAATGGAAAACAGTGAAACTGGAGCTTAATGTTTTAATGGGCTATGATATGAATGTTCCTGAAACAACCACAGAGAAGGCATTGTCGTGAAGCCATGAAGCTTACAAAGAAATACAAATCCACAGCCAAATTCTTTGGTGGCCACTGTGGTGATCCCTTTTTCAGACAAGGAACTGGGAACTTGAGTCTCAAGAGTGTACAAACTCACACAGAATCAATTCAACACAAGGCAGGCTATAAAATAAAAGGAAAACCAAAACAAGGCAGCAGTAAATTTTGCCCTACGATACAAATGTACATGTTCAATAGGAGTGGTGTGAATGGTGGCTGGTCTATCTGTGCCCTGTGATTGCCTTTGCAAACATTCCAGGGTATACAAGGCCACATGCCCAAAGTCGGCTGGGAAAGACTCAACCAAGACCCTGAACAGAGTAAGCTGACTATGCCTATTTATTTTACTTCCAGTGTTATGCAGCTATGAACAGGAGAATACCACTGTGACTACTCACGTGAATTGCATGAAAATGTATCCACAATAGACTCTTAAAAACAATTACAATTTTTCAATTAATCTGAATAGTAACAAGGAATGAATTAAGACTCTTTTCCTGATCTCTGCCGCACTGACAAAATGTATCTTACTGTTGTAGGACGTGCAAGGTCTGTGGGTCAAGCAATCCACTGCTGAGTCTATTGACCTTCTCCACCTCTCTCTCCAGCTCTTCTTTGTGTTTCTTCTTGAGTGCCTCCATCACTGAAACAAAAAAAACGTGATATTCTTGGAAATAAAAGGCACCAGGTCTTCTTCAAATAAGGTGTGTTTGCTGCTGTGGGGTTGTTTATGGTAGTGGTTCTCAAACTGGAGTGTGGGGACCCCTGCGGATCCGCAAACAAATTTGCAAATAATGATTAGTTATGTCATTTAAAAAAGTGCACCAATAAAATGACACTTAACCAATTACTCCTCCCTAACTCAGTTTTGGCCAATTCAAATCTCTCAAATGATTGTGACGTCTAATCTTACATCATTGCATGTGTGCAGAATGTTGAGCTCTTTCACGGTTTTCTCTCATTTATACAGTTACAGTGATTGGAAAAAGTATGTGAACCTTTCAGAATTTCTTAAATTTCTGCATAAATTGGACATCAAATGTAGTCTGATGTTCATCTAAATCACAAGCATAAACAACTAATACCACCCAATTATATGTTTCATATTTTTATTGAAAATAAACATTTACAGGACAGGGAGTAAATGTAAGGGAACCCTTGGATTTAATAACTGGTTGACCCTCCTTTGGCAGCAAGAGCAGCTCCAACTACCGGAGACAAATTCCTTGTGTGCTTTTTGGACATACCTGGCAAAATAAAGATGATTCTGATTCTGATAACCTCAACCAAACATTTCCTGTAGTTGCAAAACGGACGTGCACACAACGATCAGGATGAATTCAGGTCTGGACTTTGACGAGGCGACTAGAGAACATGAATTTTCTTCTTCTGAAGCCATTTTGTTATTGATTTGCTTCTGTGTTTTCTATCAGTGTCCTGTTGTAACACCCATTCTCTTTTGAGGTTCAATTCTCAGATAGATGGCCTCAAGTTTGTTTGCAAAATATCTTGATTAACTTGTGAATTCATTTTACCAATGATGACAGCAAGCTGTCCAGGCCCTGATGTAGCAAAGCATGCCTCCACCATGCTTCACAGTTGGGATAAGATCTTGATGTTGGTGTGCTGTGCCATGTTCCCTCCACACACCGTGTCGTATGTTGCTCCAAAACAACAACTTTGGTTTAATCTATCCACGGAACATTTTGCCTGTAATGCTATGGAACATGCAATTGTTCCTTAGCAAACTTCAAATGTGTAGCAATGTTTTTTTGATTATTATTTTTTTTTATACACCAATGGCTTGCTCCTTGGTGTTCTCCCATCAACACCATTCTTGTTTAATGTTTTACGCATGGTAGATTTTCAACAGAGATGGTGGCCAGTGACTTTTTTTTTTCTTACCTTCTTACCTCTGAGCATTCTGTGCTGTGTTCTTGTAGTCATTTTTACAGGACGATCACTCCTTGGAAGAGAAGCAACAGTGCTGAACGTTCTCTGTTAATAGATTATTTGTCTGACCGTGGACTGATGAACATCAATATGCTTAGAGATACTTTTATGACCTTTTCCAGCTTTATACAGCTTTACATATAATGTCCTGACCTCAACCCGATTGAGATGCTGTGGCATGAGCTCAAGAGAGCTATTCACACCAGACATCACAGGAGTCTTGCTGGACTGCAACAGTTTTGTAAAGAAGTATGGTCCAAAATTCATCCTGACTGTTGTAAACATCTGATCTGTAACTACAGGAAATATTTCTTTGAGGTTATTGCTCTCAAAGGCGGCTCAACAAGTTATTAAATCCAAGGGTTCACTTACTTTTTCCTCCGTCCCGTGACTGTTTACGTTATTTTCAATAAAAATATGAAAACATAATTGCTTGTGTAGTTTTCGTTTAAGCAGACATTATTCTTGTGATTTAGATGAAGATCAGACTACATTTGATGACCAATTGATGCAGAAATCAAAGGACTTCCAAAGGGTTCACATACTTCTTTCTCCCACTGTATATGAGGCAAGATAACCTTGGTAAAATATTTACAGCTTGTAAACCCATATCTTGGGTCAGAAGTTGTGGCTAAATAACTGTTTTTGCAAAGTATAAATGAGCACCATGTCTTTAGCAATCCCCAATGGCTTTTCCTGGGCTCCTTTCTTGTCATACAGGAAAACAATGCAAGATGTCATCTCTTTTTTTGCGGTGATATTAAACTCTACGGTCACTTTAAAAAAACAACTACTCACTTGAGCATTCGAAAAAGTTGCGAAACATGGCAACCAAATCGTTAAGTTGGCAACACTGAACTGTGCTTTTGTAGAATAGCTCCTCTGTTAACAGTCAGCTAGCGCCAATGGAGACACACTTAATTTCATTTAATTTGGTTAAATTCCTTTCATTAAATAGATCAGAAAGGTCCTGGGGGGGGGGGGGATCTTCCCTGTCAGGAGTCCCTAGATCCAAAATGTTCGAGAACCCCTTGTTTATGGGATGGTGTGGCTGGGGGAAGTTAAGCAGCAAACTCATGCTTCCCATTTGCTTGCAGTGTATAAATACTGTATTTGCATGACTGAAGCAAAACAATTACGCAATATGCCACTATAAATGTTTCAGTACTTGCTATAGTCATCCTTTTTTTTTTAAATTATACACTTATAACATGTAGTCAAGCTGACCTCGTGACGTATCTTGAATCTCTTCCAGCAACAGCCTATTTTTCTCCATTTCTAACTCTGCCATCTGGCGCTCGTGCTGTCTCTGCAGCTCCTCCATCGCTTGTCGATGAGCGCGGTCCATGGCAGTCAGGCTGCGGCCGCAGGGACCGTCAGGACCACAGCCACCTGGCACCCCTCCCCTCCCCCCCCCCCTGTTGTAGTTGCTCAAGCTGGTGCCTCAGTGACGCCACCTATGGAGAGACGAGACACAGGTAAAGCCCACTGAGGGTCAAGCGCTCGACTCAGTCTACACATGACTGTGATGTGCTTTTAGATCTTTTTTTCCTTTTAAGTTGCTTAAGTTGATCTTTTTAGATCTTTTTTTAGGTTGTTGACAATACAAATTGTCCTTTATCCACCACAATAGTTAAAGGTCCCATATTTTACCAAACCAACATTTTCTAGTATTTGGGATGTTGATATTGGCTCTACGGTGCCTCAGTAAACGTGTAATATGAATTAAAATTGTCCACGCATAGACGTTTTTTACTGCCGAGGCCTGAAAACAGGTCATTAAAATTTCTCGTGCTCATCTACTTCAACAGATGAGCTCTCCGCCTACCTCTCTGCCCCTGAGCCAGTGGTGTCAACATAACAGTTGTGCTCTCACAAGTAGTGAGGGTTGGGTCTTCTACACAGATGCAACCAATCAGAAGAAAAAGGGGGTGGATTTAGCCAAATATGGACAAAGCAGATTTTAAAAACTGGGTCAAACAGAAGTAGCTGTTAGAGGGGCCTTTTCTTGACACTAGTATGAAAAAAACCAAGGTGTGTTTTTCAATAAAATTGACACTTTTATACTCAGTCCATTTTAGTGAGTCCATTATGGAGGAATAAATAGCCAATATATGAGACCTCTAAAGTCCAACCAAAGTCATATCCTTGTTTTGCATCTAAATACATTAGATATATTTGAAGATAAGTGGTAGCACAGTAAAGAATGGTTCGCACATCTGCCTCGCAGTTCTGGGGTTCAAATCCCAGCCCCGCCTGTGCGGAGTTTGCATGTTCTTCGGGTACTCCGGTTTTCTCCCACATCCCAAAAACACGTGTGGTAGGTTGATTGAATACTCTAAATTGCCCGTAGGTGTGAATGTGAGTGTGAATGGTTGTTTGGATTATATGTGCCCTGCGAGTGGCTGGCGACCAGCTCTGAGTGTATCCCGCCTCTCGCCCAAAGATAGCTGGGATAGCCTCCAACAAGCCCACGACACTAGTGAGGTAAAGCGGTACAGAAAATGGATGGATGAACATAAGTGAGGGAAACGTGCAAAGACTGATAACCATATGGTACTCAATCGTTGAGATATATCTTAAGACTCTTTATTTTTCATGGGGTCCTTAGCTGCCATTTGTGGCTCTCCTTATGCCACCACACTAGGGCTCCATGCCGGTTACCCCTGGTTCCAGTCTGGTGTCTTCGCTTTTGGTGCAGACGGGTCCCTGAGATGGCATTTGCTACTTGGTTTCTTTGTGCCCAACTACAGGTCATTGCATTATTACTTTCTTACTTTTTTTAACTGTATGTGTGTTCGTGTGCGCACATATATCGATTCGTGGTGGAAGGGTGGATTCAATTTTAACCATGTAAAGCACTTTGAGATGCATATCATTGTATTAAAAGTGCTCTATAAATAAAGTGATTTAATTGAATCTCTTTAGGATGGATTTTCAGGGGAGGTCTAAAAACTAGCCCTGTGACATCAGTGGACTGGGGTGTATACTTTCCTTTCATTACAACCTGACCCAGTATAGCGTAAAATTGGCCATCAAACTATGCCCACAACTCGAAAAAAAACATCTTCCTTGAATTGTAATGCGTTTTGTGTTTTTAGAGCTATAGTGTCTCTGCCGGCTGGCCCCACGTGTGCTGCGTGCCGAGGCAGCGGCGAACTGGATGGGATCCGCAGCCCTTTGACAACTTGCCAACAGTTGGAGAGGCAGCCAGAGACCGGCGTAAAGGCCGTCAGCCACGTGTCTCGGTGCGAGGATGATGAGGGGGAAAAAAATCATCCGATTGTGCCCGCCGAAGGCTGAACCTTGGCGCCCACACCAGTGTGCGCACCACGGTTCCCCTGCCTGGATGACTGTCCCCCCCCTTCTCACGAAGCAGCTGACAACGCCGTCGATTAACGGTCCGCCAAATTTCAACTGAGACAAAGGTGTGGCCACCTCAGAATGTCTCCCTGCGGCCCGTGTGACAGTCTCTCCCTGCTTAGGAGCCATAAGAGGATGTACGTCTTTGATTGACAGCTGAAAGTTTCAGGGAGGCGAGGTTGTCAGAGCATTCAGCGACAAACCCAGTGTCTGGAAGCTGAAAGAATGTCTCAATTGTTGACAATTTTGAAGCCTGATTTCACATACTTTGCAATTTTTTTATCCATTCATTTTCTGGCTTCTTAAGACTTTTCTGTGGTGTGAAATTTGCAAGGCATTTTTTTGGTCTGTGGTTGCACTTTAATTTACATGATATCCAAAGGATCAATATAATGCCGTAGTTAAATTGCTACTCGTTCACGTGAGTTTTCAGTACATACTACATCTTTTGTTAGCATTTCATAAGAATTATCCATCTTTTGTGTACCGCTTATGACAATCATTAGACAATCATTTCATACCAACATGCTAACTTATGGTCAATTTAGTGTCGTCAATTAACCTCCCATTCATGTTTTTGGAATGTGAGTGAAATCCAGAGTACCCGGAGAAAACCCACTTGGCCACGGGGAGAACATGTAAACTTCACACAGTCAAGGCTGGATTTGAACCAATATTCTTAGAAGTAAGGCAGTTGTGCTAATCAGAAGGCAATAAGAATTATCCACCCATCGACTTTACCGCTTATCCTCACTAGTCGCGGGCACAATAAGAATTATCGATCCATCATTCCATTTTCTGAGCCGCTTCTCCTCACTAGAGTCGCGGGTGTGCTGGAGCCCATCCCAGCTATCATCGGGCAGGAGGCGGGGTACACCCTGAACCCGGTTGCCAGCCAATAGCAGGGCACATGCAAACAAACAACCATTCACACTCACACCTACGGACAATTTTTAGAGTCGTCAATTAACCTACCATGCATGTTTTTGGGATGTGGGAGGAAACCGGAGTGCCCGGAGAAAACCCATGCAGGCACGGGGAGAATATGCAAACTCCACACAGGCGGGGCCAGGGATTGAACCCCGGTCCTCAGAACTGTGAGACTGACGCCCTAACCAGTCGTCCACCGTTCCACCTACAATAAGAATTATTTGAACTAAAACAGTATGATGTTACAAAGCTTTTGAGCAAGATTGTTAAGCTTTTATTTATGAATGGAGCAGCACAGTCTGTGTATCGTGTCGAATGGGAATAAAATCATGCCAAAGAGAACACACACATGCACAGTAGGCAGAAGATGTAGCAGTCCATTAGCTCTATCTAGCAATTTCCATCTTAAGGGAAATAGGACAGAGTCTATTTGAAGTGTTAAAAGGCTGAAAGGAGAAAATACTTCATCTGAAAAAAGATGAAGGGTTAATTTGCAATTTTGCATATTTATATAGTTTGCAAATTACAAAATTCTCTCCACACACTACCTCCCTCTGCAGCGCCTCATTGGCTGACTGGCTGCAAGGCCGGGACCCCACTGTTGGTTTCTCCTTTAAAGGCATGCGTTCAAACTCTGCCCACTTTTTCTCTAGCTCCTCTTCCATGTGTAGTCTTTGATTGAGTACTCCGCTGGTGCCCTTCCGAGACAGCACAGCCTCCCATTGGCTACACGTGGCGTCTCGTGTCTTCTCTTCCTGCCATCGGCTCTGCTCCTTCTGCTGTCCCTCCCCGATCTCTCTCTGATTGGCCTGGACATGGCTGGATGAAGCAGGAACAGGGGACAGCTCAACGTAGTCAAACCTACGCTGAGCAGGAGGAATTTCTGACGAAACATCAGCGTGACGCGATGACGGTCGGCGGGAAGGCAGCTGAAGGCGTGAGTGGGAGTTTTCCTTGTCACTACTGCTATCAGGCAGTCTGGGTAATATTAGAAAGGAAACTATATCAAATTCAAGGCAACAGTTTGAATTCCTTAAAACATAAGGACAATATGACATCTAACATACCATTGCATCTTTAAGCACCAATTAGCTTCATTTAGCTAGTTGGCTATAGTAAGATACAATCTGATGCTACCCTTTTAAAAAAAAAAATATTTTCTAGTAACAATAACAAAGCAGAAATTACTGTGTGATGTCTGGGGATGTACTGGGCCTGATGCATTTCTTTAAAACCTCAATCCAGTTCCTCCTGATTCCTGCTGTCATGGCGGAAAGGGTGAACACGGCCTCCCGTGTCTGGAGAACAACAGATGAAAAAGCTTAAAGATACCAAGATGTGCCCAAACTGTGATCATTTGAAAAAAGGAAAACACCAAATGTTCGACCAGTGAAATACTCACCTGTATCTGAAACCCATAGTTCTTCTCCACATCAAACTCGGAAACCTTGACGCAGGATTTCAGATCAATTTCACCATCCAAATCATCTTTCTGTCCAGAACACCCCAAATCCCTTTCAGTTAATATTTCACCTTGTGTTTGATTTTTTTATAAATAGAATTTGTTTATGCTTTAGAAAACAAGGAAGAAAAGAAACAACGCAACTTCACTTACCTCCTCTGCACTGGAGTCTCTATAGTACTTGAGCCCAGCATCAGTTAAAACAAACCAGTGCTTCTTCCACTGAATATATATATATATATAGCAGATATCAAAAGTGAGACAACAAAATAGCAATATAACAGATGCATTCAAACAAAAGAACAGAAATGTTGAAGGAGGAGGCCACACTGGTGTTCATTGATTGGTCGCAAGAGAGCAGCTACAGCAATGGAATAAGAACAACCACCAGTAGATTATAATGCAGAGAGGATTCATAGTCATTTGCTTCTTGACAATACAGACTGTATTGTGTTTCGCTCCTCTTTTGTTGACTTTTTTTGCAGGCTACATTGTGTTGTGCTGTTGGCACTTCCATGGCAAAGTTATTTGCCATCCAGTCAACATCTGTACTACCAGGGGTAGGCAAAGTATGTCCCGAGGGTCACCCACGCCAACCTTTATTCCAACCCACCAATCATTTACATGATGAAGACTCCTGTCAAATTTACTGCTTTCATTTAGCTGTTTTAGTTTTTTTTATCCTAAAATTGGTTATTTAACATTTATTTATACATTTGCTTATTTTCTATTCATTTATGTTAAATAATTACTTGTTTGTTTTACTACAAATAATAAAATGAAAAATAGATTAACAGACAGAGAGTAAAACAGACAGTACATTTAACCTTTTTTAGGAATTGGTTCATAATTAAAATTAAATTATAAAAATTGATATAAACTATTTTAAATATACATTTGAACTTGTATAATTTTTTTTTTTTTTTTTACCTCATCTATGAATGATCAATCAAATGTGGCCCCTGAGCACAAAAGTATGCCCACCCCTGTGTACACCATGGTGAATAAAAGTGAAGCGTACTGCTTGGTGGGAATGTGGCTTTGGTGTGCGGCAGATCAGTTAAGTGAATGGGCTGCTACTACACTTCTTACTATGTTTCTCAATAGAAAGGACAGACGAAGGAGAGCGTTGCAGGAGAATAAAGTACATCATCTGTGGTACTTTACCTCTCCACAGTCACCCAGTTTTGACATCCATCCCTTCTTGAAGTTTAGGAGGTCAGGCTGCGGGGCAGAGAATTACAGTGTCAATGTTAATAACCTTCACCAGAAAGACAGAAATGTTCCATTGGATACACAAAGTCTACACACCCCTGTTCAAATACCAGATTTTTGTGATATCTAAAAGAAAGAAAATTAGACCAAGATAAATAATTTCAACCAAAAGAAATCCACCATTAATGTGACCAATAACCTGAAATGTTCACACTTGTTTCAGAGATTTTGTTTCAGAGATTTTGTTTCAGAGATTTTGTTATGGTCTGATGACACCAAGACTGACCTTTTTGACCTAATTCCAAAAAGCTATGTTTGGCACAAACACAACACTGTTCATCGCCAAAAGAAAACCACATCTACAGTGAAGCATGGTGGTGGCAAAATCATGCTTTGCAGGTGTTTTTCTTCAGCCGGAACTAGGGCCTTTGAAAAGGTCATGAACAGTTCAAAATAGCTGTCAGTGTTAGCATCAAACCTCCAGGCTTCTGCTAGAAAGCAAAAACATTTACTACTAGAACATCTGAAATGTATACGAGGTTAATCAGAGGCACTTTAAATGGTGGCAGGTACATGCTGACTTCCATTTAACATAAGTTTGAATGTGATTGTGTACCCTGCCCGCTGCCCGCAGTTAGCTGGGATAGGCTCCAGCATACCAGTGACCCTAGTGAGTATAAGTGGTGTAGAAAATGGATGGATGGTTAATTCTGAACACAGTCACATCACAGTTATAAGAGGATGTGCACTACATTCTGTCAGTTGTTTATTTTTACTTCCCCATCATGAAAAGATCTTTTAAAAATATATATTGAGTTCTACAGGTTATAAGTCACGTTAATGGTGGAAAACGTCTTGAAATGATTTGACTTGGTCTCATTTATTTTAGATCACAAAAACCTGGCATTTGAATAGGGGTGTGTAGACCTTTTATATCCACTGTATGTAACATGCTCATGGTGTAGTGCTGCACAACAAAGTTGCATGTTCAGAGATGTGAGGTGTGAAAAATAACAGCAAAGTTCTCCAGACAATGGCATTAGTAGCAGTATCAGCAAACCCATTAAAATTGAGAAGTAGTTTTAAGAGGGCAAGAGTATCTTGTCCTAAATTCGTAACCCAGTGACAGAACATTATTTTCAAACTAACCTCTAACCCATTTCCAATAGTCAGCATGTTTCTGCTTTTAAAACCATTGGAAACATGTAGGAGTTGATAGGGAGGTTTTTGTGAGTCCTTGATTTAGACAGACAACATTCTTTTGCAGCACTTTTCTCACTTTTGCTTATCGGTAACAACTAGTAACCTACTTCTATTCTTTAATTTCCATTCCTATTGGTACTACAATCTCGCCCCTACAATTCAGAGTGGGCTCAAAATTCGGGGAAAAATGGCCCTATAGTCACGCAAAACTTGCAACTGCTGATCAAAGGATTAATCCTTCAAGTGCATTTCTTTTGCTTTTTGAGGCTTTTCTGCCACACATTTACAAACAAACAAAAAAACTCAACAAGGGCTGTTGAAAGAATCACAAAAAAGAAGACTACTGTACATCAGCAGTTGGTGAAGTAAGCAGATATTCTAACAGCAAGATCGTGCAGTGTCACAAGAGTTTGGTTCAGCTTCACCACGCACATCGTCACTTATTAAAATTAATGTAGTGTTTTATTTATTTTTAAGTTTTACGTGAGTTTTTTTTCAATGTCGTGAAAATATAAGAATGTTAAAACGAGTAAGCGAATGTTAAAAAACTGGATGTTAATTAGTAATCACCTTCAAAATACGCCAACATTGACCATTTATGTTAAGTGTTTTATGGTATTTACATCTTAGTACATAATCGTCAGCGATTGGAAGTTCAACTAAATCATGGACCTCCATTATGCATTTACAACATTCAGAAAAAGTCTCACATCACATTAAACATAACATAACTATTGTCCGTGGAACTATTCGATTATTCAATCAGATTTCAAATTTTGCTCACAGGGACAATAACGGCAGCATTTCTCTGGACTCTGATTGGTCGGTCAGACTCGGAGCAAAACTTCTTATAGCAAACTTTGACTATCAAAACGTCTGTAGTGATCTGCGCACATTAATACATTTAATAACAAGCATCTCTGGTATGATGTATTCTTTAACAACATTTGTTGTAATATTATAGAAATAATGATTCTGAATTGATCCAGATGATGTACAGGTACAAGGCACAGCTGCGTGCTGTTAAAAATGGTGCTTTTGTATAGTATTGATGGTTTGTGTAATTGCCCCGTGATCGTGGCATTATTAAAGAGGTGGATTCGTTCAAGTAAGTCCCCACTGAAAGCCCAGGTACCAAATGCACAGCCTTCCACTGTGCTATTACTGCAGTGCGAGGAAAAAGTATGTGAATCCTTTTGCATTTCTCAAATTTCTCCAAAAATTGGTCATAAAATGTGGTCTAATCTTCATCTAAATCACAAGACTGAACAGAGTCTGCTTAAACTAATACCACACAAACAATTATGTTTTCATATTTTTGGACTGATGAACATCAAGACTTTTAGAGACTCTTTTATAACCTTTACCAGCGTTATACAAGTTAACATATAAAGTCCTGACCTCAACCAGATTGACATGCTGTGGCATGACCTCAAGAGAGCTATTCACACCAGACAATGCATCCTTGGAATCTTGCTGAACTGCAAAGGTATTGTAAAGACGAATTGTCCAAATGCCATCCTGATCTGCAACTATAGGAAACGTTTGGTTGAGTTTATTGCTGCCAAAAGAGGGTCAACCTGTTATTAATTCCAAGGGTTCACTTATTTTTTTCCTCCTGTCCTGTAAATGTTTGTTATTTTCAATAAAAATGTGAAAACATACATTTGTTTTTGTGGCATTTGTTGAAGCAGACTGTTTATTCTAAATGAAGATCAGACTACATTTGATCACCATATTTATGCATAAATGTAAGGTTCATACACTTTTTTCTCCCACCGTAATACAAAATGAAACATGTTTTAGATTCTGACAGTAACAAATGGGTGAACTTGGTATTGAGTATTAAGAGGAACTTGGTTATCATGTGATGATGTCTACTAAAGGGGTCGTGTAGAGGACAAAGCGAAAGTCAAATAAAAAGAGTGAACATTTTTCATGTCAGTTGGCATTGGTTGGTAAGGTTAGAGAAAGGGAAGAGAGGGTCAACAAGTTACTGACTCCTTTGTGCCATGTCAAGTGATTCTGGTGTAAGTGATCATAGTTCTGCAACCTACTCCTACATACCAATTTACTGCACTTTTTTGGGGGGGGCGGGTGGGGGTAGGCTGTAGATGCATCATAATAAACTGGACAAGTGGTGGTGATTCGGTGTGCTTCCTCGTTACTAGCTTGCATATTATACAATGTATAATTACATAGTTATTTTATCTGATCCCGCCAATGTCTGCATGAAGCTATTGACAAGACGTTTTACTGTAAACAACACATAAAAGTATACCTACAGCAACCAGTGCACTTTGTAGAGGCCGCAAGTACACGACAAATGTAGAAAATCCGAGTTGGGAAGCGTACAAAACAACAGACTGTCCAAAATTTGAACAGTTGAAAGCGTAAATAGTATTAAATCTACCAACTAAAACACGCCCTTAAACTGTGACACACGCTGTCCAGGACGGCTAATTAAAAGTAAGCATGTCATAGCATGTAAAGGGAAGATAAGATACAGATACACAATTAAAACATTCTACAATGAAATAATAGACATTTAAACAAAATGTTTCACTATCAACAACGTGTATCTTTGAGGAAGGAAGAAGGGAAAGACGTTGCTTTGAAAAAAAAAAATGAACGACTTACCGTCATGATAACAGGATCCGGGTAGGAGCGCGTTGAAGAAAAATCAAAGTACCGTTAACGCACAAAAAAAAAAAAAAAAAAAAAAAAACTTGTATATCTCTTTATCGGAACTCTCCGTTCGACTTAACTATCCGTCAATAAAGTAGTACAAGTTTCTTGTACAACACCGACGTTAAGCGACTTTCGATAAAACCGCGCCATTCACACTCCCAACAAGCGAAGCTTTCGACATTCGCAAGCAGGAAGTGAACTTCGCTAAAGTAAACAATGATACTTTTGACGTAAATGCGGCTTAAAATAAGTGTAAAATGTGCAGCCTGCCGTTCGACGATAGCGACAACGCTAGTATTTTTTGACTTGTGGTTCACTTCCTGGGCGGCCCCGCTCGACTCTTTGTACAAAACACAACCCTCAACTCAAACTCTGCCTCGCTAGACATCAACGCCTTATTGGGACACTTAACGCGTCGCTGCGATGCATCCACGTGTCAGCCATATTGGATGTGGCATATCTGCCCGCAGAAGCTAATGCAAAGACCTTCATAAAGCGACAACCTACAGAGTGCAGAGTTAAATCCTCTCAATCCCTCACTAAACACACTAATCTACAAGTATTTGGCAAACAGATATTCACCAAAAGCAACGTATGTAACTTTTACTCTTCCTTAATTGTCCCATCTGAAATCTCTCTCAAATCTCTCCCCTCTATAATTCTTTCAACCCAACCAGTCGAGGCAGATGGCCACTCCACACCGAGTTATGAGCCTCCATCACCTCGTGTGCTCACGCAGGGTTCAATTGGTCTCTTAATGTGTGAGGAAATCCTGGCTGTGGGCTTCTGTTGTGGCATTTGCATGCAGTGCGGGTTTTCTCTGGGTACTCAGTTTTTCTCCCACATTGTCTGTAGGTGTGAATGTGAGTGTGAATGTTTGTATGTGCCCTGCGACTGCCTGGCGACCAGTTCAGAGTGTAGCCCGCCTCTTGCCCGAAGATTGCTGGGATAGGCTCCAGCACGCACACGACCCTAGTGAGGATAAGCGGAACGGAAGATGAATGAATGAATGAATGTGCCAGGGCATATAAAAAAGTTGGGAAACACCACTTCAGAATTTTAGTAAGCACTAAACCAATGTATGTACTGTATGTTTTCATGGCTGTTCACGGCTACCATGTAACACTGTTACTGTGATGGTACATACTAATCTGTCTATAACAACTTGAAATGTAGATGTGACAAGTTGGTTTTCTGAATAAAGAGCATTGACGTTTACATGAAACCCATTTTGAATAATTGTTTTTATATTCAGTGATTGACAACAATTTAACTACTAAACATGGCAATCATTAGAGATGGAGTAGCAGAAAACTCTTTCCCCTCTGACAGTTTTCTCAGTCCTTCAAATATCTTTGGGAAACATAGATAGTAGGAGAAAGGTTCGCTAAGCAACTAACAGTAATCGGAGTAGTTATTTTGGGCCAATGTAGTTAAAGAGGTAATAATTTCCTTTGTTTCACCAGGTAAGGAAATACTATTTGTTTGGAAGCTAGATCCACAGTGGAAATTCACTGTATTATGCACAGAGAGGACTTCATTGTATTAGCCACAAAAATCAGCAAATTCCCCTTGCAAAATTATGCTATAATGGACGAATACAATGAAAAGTCTTTTTTCAGTCGTCATCCCATAAGATCTGGTTTTGAGTATATAGTGTTGGTGGACATGAATGAGGCATCTTCACCAACTGCTCCACTTTGTCGCATCCAATATGGCGGAAACTTCAACATGCAATTCAGCACTCAAGGTGTCGTTTATGTATACATATCTACGGTAAGCACCACCTACATCCGGGTCACCCAATCTTAGTTGCTGCTGGTTTCACTTGGTGCAGCCAAGGAATTTCAACACATGCCCCAGCCAGTAAGTGACAGAGCTCAGTCTGAAGCAATGCCCACAAGGAGGACAGTAGAGAGTCTACAAAATATCTGCGCGGCAACAAAAAGAAGGTTGAGACGCTACGTCCATCAAGGTTGTACAAGAATAAACATGGTTTGTGAAAACCTGGCAAGTTGTCATTTGGTATGGCAACTGTATAACAGAAAGATCATGTTTATTACTGTATATGAGTAGATTTTCCTGTACTGAAGCATGGGCACATGACACTAGTTGAGAAGCAGTTTATGTTGCATAAAAATGTGTTTTAATTTATCAACAGAGAAAATCAAAGAAAGGGAAAGTTGTTTTTATTGGCTCTATTACATACTGTACCTGCATTGGCCCTGATCTGTGATGAAGATCTTTCCAAGAACTGCCCTCATCTGCTGTGGGACTGAAAGATCTCTAAAAAGGAGTAACTCAGAGTCAGGAATAGCACCAATATTTATCTACTGTATATACACTACTTACAAAAAGTTCAGGATATTGGGCTTTTGGGTTAAATTAGGATGAACCTAAAATGCACTATAACCTATACATGTTAACTTAATTTGACCCGCTCTAAAATTCTGAATGCACATGTCCAACTATTCAATGTTTTGGAACTTTTTTTTGGTCCAACTTGCTTATGTTTTCGTACTTTTTATGCCCAACTTGCTGTTCTCTAACAAGGAGCTGAACAGAAAAATTTACAACAGGTGTTAGCTCCATGAAACGACTGATGCAATTCCTTGTTCCATTAGAATTGGTATTTTAACCGACATCTCCATCATGCTTTCCCTACCCAGTATACCTTGCCATTGTGAGGCTTCAAACAGGATGTTCTTTGATTGAAGTGGCCACTGAGCTTAAAGTGTCACAGAGTGTCATAAGCAGGTTGTGTGCTCGTCCTTAGAAATGTACTGGGCCATTCATGGGTCAAACAACTGTTGTGAATGCTGCCGTTCAGCTCATTGTTAGAGAGTTAAAGAACAGTAAAGTTGCACATGTGCATTCAAGAGCTTAGAATAGGTCAAATTAAATTTATCAGGTTATAGCGCATTTTAGGTTTATTCTGAAATTTAACCCAAAAGCTGAATATCCCTAACTTTTTGTGAGTACTGTAGTATTCGTATTCACATCAAAACTTCTACATCTTACTTCAACATGTTACTTTTATTTGTATTTTTTAAATGAAGAAAAAAAACATTTTTCATACGGGGAGATTGTGAAAATCTACTTTAGAAATGTTTGTACTGAAATAGTTGGGTCTATGTTTTGTCTGCCCACCCATCAAGTGTGAAATCAAACAACAAAGTACAACCCCAATTCCAATGAAGTTGAGACGTTGTGTTAAACAAATAAAAACAGAATATAATGATTTGCAAATCATGCTCAACCTATATTTATTTGAATACACCACAAAGATAAGATATTTAATGTTCAAACTGATAAACTTTATTGTTTTTAGCAAATAATCATTCACTTAGAATTTTATGGCTGCAACACGTTCCAAAAAAGATGGGACAGGTGGAAAAAAAGACCGAGAAAGTTGAGGAATGCACATCAAACACTTGTTTGGAACATCCCACAGGTGAACAGGCTAATTGGGAACATGGTGGGTGCCATGATTGGGTATAAAAGGAGTTTCCCTGAATTCCTCAGTCATTCACAAGCAAAGATGGGGCGAGGTTCACCTCTTTGTGAACAAGCGCGTGAGAAAATAGTCAAACAGTTTAAGGACAATGTTCCTCAACATACAATTGTAAGGAAGTTAGGGATTTCATCATCTACGGTCCATAATATCATCAAAAGGTTCAGAGGATCTGGAGAAACCACTGCATGTATGCGGGAAGCCCGAAAACCAACATTGAATGACCATGACCTTCGATCCCTCAGGCGCCACTGCATCAAAAACCGACATCAATGTGTAAAGGATATCACCACATGGGCTGGGGAACATGCAAACTCCACACAGGCGGGGCCAGGGATTGAACCCCACTCCTCGTTTTTGGAAATTGTGGACGTCGTGTCCTCCGGGCCAAAGACGAAAAGAACCATCTGGACTGTTATGGATGCAAAGTTCAAAAGCCAGCATCTGTGACGGTATGGAGCTGTGTTAGTGGCAATGGGATGGGTAACCTACACATCTGTGAAGGTACCATCATTGCTGAAAGGTACATGCAGGTTTTGGAGAAACATATGCTGCCATCCAAGCAACGTCTTATTTCTTATGTCTTGCTGCTTATTTCAGCAAGACAATGCCAAACCACATTCTGCACGTGTTACAACAACATGGCTTCATAGTAAAAGAACACGGGTACTAGACTGGCCTGCCTGCAGTCCAGACCTGTCTCCCATTGAAAAAATGTGTGATGCATTATGAAGCGTAAAATAGTGTCACGTAAAGTCTCCAAATACACCACAAAATGTAGCTGAATATTTTTTGCTCATTGCTTTACAAAAGAGAGTCAGCAGCAGGTCAGAAAAGTAGCTAAATATATCTACAACGTCACCAAGTTGGCAACACTAAGTAGGCTCGCGTCGTCGAATGCCCTAGCTCTAAACTGGTCCTAATGGTAACGAAAGCGTCTGCATGAGTGTACTCGGCATTTGCATGAATGAGACAGAGCTGCTCCCCAAAAAGGTTTGATTTGAATCAGTGGGCCTAGCAGATATCAAATGTGCTGCAATTCTTTGTCCTTTGTCCATTTTGGGCAAAAAGTGTCAGAGAGCATTTATTAAGACAGCTGGGAACGCTTTAAAATTGTGAAAAAAATCATCCCCCCCTTTAGATTAATGGATTAATGGATGGATAAAGAGAGACAGTTGAATCAATTAGATAACTTGTATTATCATCTCTGAGCCTACCTGCAATGAGGAAGGGGAGTGAGCTCGAGATAGATACCCACTGCCGCCGTAGAAGAGTTCTCTGTCAGTTTCCCCGGTGTCCTCCCACTCTCTGGAGGGATGCTTGCTCAGGGAGTGGCTGAAACAGCACAATAGAGCGAAGTTTCAGATGTGATCAATGAAATGTACTGAAGAAGCTAATGTAACCACTGTGTGCTTGTAATGTACCACACTTGTGAATACTAGAAAGACAGAGTACATCTCACACTGAAATGGTATTATTGCATTAAAACAACTCTAACCTAGCTGGTTTGAAGAGTTCCTGTTTATGAGAGCGCTGGGGATTCTGAGGTCTTTCCATGTGGCTACGGCCATCTCTCTGATGGATCATTTTGACCTTGGGCAGATCAGCCACCCTGGCATATACCTCCTTGTGTCTTCCAGCGGATGCCACAGACTCTGAGGAATCCATGGAGCTCTGCGATAAGGTATGACGTTGCATTTTCATCTGAGGTGGAGGTGAAGGGCTCCTCCGAGCATTATGAGGTCTCCTGTCATTAGGGCAGGTGTAGCGATCTTCAAGAACCTGTCTTCCAACCGTAGATCTAGCACCACCGGGGCTTCTCGAAGTTTGCAAGGTGACGGAAGCTTTTCTGTTTACTTTTACATTCTGTGTTGTGGGAGAATCAGCACGGGATAGCGAGGAGCTGCGCAGGGTATGTGTCGATCCCCGCCATGAGCGTGGTGAGCGATCAGGGGCAGATTTTGAGTCACTGTAATTATTTTTTCTCTGATTGGTGGCATTTCTAAGGATGGAGTAGCCTGGAGGTTCATTGGTAGCATTTCTTGACGGGGAATAATTACGGCTATTGTGATTATTTATTTTTATAGAGCTGCTAAGTTCACTTTTACGAAATGATGTTTGGTGAGGGGCACTGTAGCTTTGACTTGAAGGGAAAGAGCTATGGCTGTCACGACTTTTAACTTCAGACTTGCGCAGTATAGACTGAGTGGGAGTTTCATAACCTCTGCTTGAAGGAGAGGAATTGCGACTTTCACGACCATTAAAAGAAGCACTGCTGACTGTTTTTCGAAGTGGATACTGACCAGCAGTTTTATAGGATCTTCTTTCAGAATAGCTGTCAAGGCCTCGACTGCTACTGACAGCATTGAATTCCGTCTTGTGAACTTTCGGCTGACTCGATACGCCATAGCCATCTCTGGTTGCGGGGCCGCGAGGGTTTTCGTGATCTTGGCTATTAAGTCCATTTCGTAGAAGAGCTTGACTTTCAATGTCATAGCCTTCTCTAATTGGGGACCCGCATCGTCCATAATGACTTCTACCATCCAGCGATGTAATTGATTCTGATTTATGAAGGACAGATTGGCCCGATGGTCTGCAAGTTCTTCTTGTTGGTGAAGACCCACGACTTTCATAGCGACTCTCAGAAGGCCTAAAAGATGGAAAGTTTGTATGACTATTGATTCTGTTTAATGAACTATTTTCAGTTTTGCGGTGTAACGCTTTACCAGGCGATGAGCTCCTGCTTTCAAGACTTCGACCACAGTAGGACTCACCCACTTCTGTTTTTCGTAAGGCACTCCCAAAATTAGAGACTGTATTGGATTGGGATTTGACTGAACCACCAAGAGATTTAAAATTTCTTGGCAAAGATCCTGAGTCTATACGTCGCCCATATGATCCTTGCATAGAAGCTCTTAATTGTGGATCGATACCTTGAGATCGCCCTCTGCCATCAACGGTATTGCCTCTGACGGAGGAAGGAAAGTCAACACCCTTCAGTCGAGTGTTTCCATGTACCGGGGAGGAAGAGCAAGATTGTAGAATTGAGCCTTGCAGTGATGAATCAAAGCGCCCAGATTGTTGGTATGAAGAATTATAAGAAGCATTTCCTCTACCGTAAGAACTAATGAAACCTTTTTGCTCCACAAAAGCCAGCGACTCAGCTATTTTAAAGGGAGTTGGACTCGGGGAACGAGCACCAACTCGTGCTTCAACCTCAAGAGCAATGTCATAGGGGTCAGGAGGAGGGATTTCCACAGCCAGCTCTTTATCCAAAACCTCAGGTACCTGCCTATCAGAGGCCAGACCAAGATTGGGATTTCTGAAGGGGATGGTATCTTTGGGCTCAATGTTTTTACTGCTAAAGACTGGATGTCCTCGCTCAAAATGACGAAAAGGCGCTTGTGGGCTTTTATTACGGGAAGCACGGGCACCTGCTACCCTCCCCAGAGAGAAGTAGCCGCTTTCCCGCTTCTCTCTGTCTTCTTTAAACCCTGGAGGAAAATTGAAGACAAACAATGTGACACAAATAGAATCAAGGAGTGGTAAAACTAAGACAAAATACAAGCACCAAGGTTTCCTGACACAAACCAAGCAACATATACAGTATTATGTTACTGATGATTGCTCTAGGACACCTCAGGTGGTGGCATCACAAGTATTGCAAAGAACACCTTTGTCTGTAACTGGATATACAGTAGAATGGTAAACTGAAGTAAGTTATAGGTTCACGGAAGGATCATACTTGGAACTGGACATTCTCGAATTAAAAACTCTTATCAATGAGGCTGCGATCAACCCAACAAACCTGTATGTACCAGTGTCAGTGGCAGGGCGTGCATTTGGTACCTGGGCCTTCAGTCGGGCCTTACCAGACTTTATCCACCAATTAATAGCACCACTCTACAAAAATGTACAGTACATCATTTGGAGCACTACTTACCTGACAAAAACATTAACAAATTGAAATAAATTACATTCCACCCACCAGAGATGCTGATTATTTAATGTATTAATGTGTGGAGATTGCTATAGACGTTTTTATGCTCGCTGAATTTGCCTGTAACAAGGTTTACTCTGAAAAAACAATCAGAGGATGGCAAAATGCTGATGTCATCTAAGGCCAGCGCTCTGGCCCTGTGAGGACAAATTTGACATCTGATTGGATAGAGAAACATTCCCATTGCTAATAAAGGTTACAGCCAGCACTGCTGATTATGAAGGCCTTGGGAAGATTAGATTTACATGGCAGGACATACGTAGAGGCTCAAATCTGATTGGACCCCAACTTCATTCACATGAAGTGGAGGCAATGCACCAAGAGAAATGCTATAAAATGAAGAGAATAGACTGTTGGGAATAAATGTATACAATTTTCATGGAGCAAATTAGAATTTAGGAGGTAAATGTAGGTCAGTGTGTTTGTAAGCCAGCAGAGAAGGTCTTACTGGCCCTGACCTCTTATCACTGACCTAAGCGCCCGTTGAAGCTGTCTCTGCCGAGAGCTTCGTCCACCCAGGCCCGAGGGGTCGGTCGGTGAGGTGGCGGGTCAAGTCGAGCCATTCTCAGTGGTGGGTATTCGTCCTCTGCACTGCCGGAGCCACTGAGCTCTTGGTAGTCACTCTGGTCAAGACAGCTGCTTGGAAGAAGAGATCAGTAAAGTGAAAACAAAGCCAAACTAAGCCAAAAAAAAGCAACGAAAAGTATAATAATTGATAAGACAAAAAACACAGGACTTAACATTTCAAAATAGTGTCTTGCTCAATATCAATATCCTAGAGCTGTGATACAGAACCTTGTAAAGCAAACTCAACAGTAAGCTGTCTGTCACTCGTGGAATGTAAAAGCCAAACATTACATTCTTATTACCATGCGTTACTGGCCATATACAATTCTTTGCAGTCTTCTTAGTCGAATAGAAGAAGGTAACACACACAAAATAACTATAGAGTTACAAAATGCTGCAAGAAGTTGCCTGTTGTATATTAACTTTTCAATTATGTAGTTAATTCCTATTAATGTCTAACTTTGAAAATTATTTTTGCTAACCTTGTTACATTATTTTTATTTGTCACATGTTGGTAGATGGTTATATTTGAAATAACTAAAGTTGCAGGAAAATGGTGGAAATAAATTTCATTTAAACTAAAAGGTTGTGATAGGTTTTTTACTTTTCCTCTGCTAAGTACTGTGTACATCATTCGTTGACCTTATCATTACTATTACAGATGATCATAACATTAAAATTACAACTTGACCTTCTACCATTATAAAAAAAAAAAAAATCAGAAGTGACATGGTAAAAGTTATTATTGTTATGAATTGGTCAGTAGCCCTACCTGTCAGTGCTGTTGTTGTCGTCGCCGTCCCAGATGTAAAGCTTGCAGTCTGGACTCAGAATACACAAAGAGCTCTCTTCCTGACCTGGACAGCCTCGAGTGACATCACAGTAGCTGCTCACCACGGACAAATGGTCCGAATCCTCCTGATAGGATGAGCAACATGGATCAATCACAACCTCCAAGCCATGGCTGTACCATAGGGATGGCTCACAGACGAAGAGGAACCATCACTTTGTCTCCAAATAAGTAGTTAAAAGTTTAAAGTCACTTAATATACAGAATATTTTGATATTTAGATTCATATGCATAATATGAAATGTGTCTGACTTGCTCTCCTCCCTTTCAACACTCTCACCTCTGACACTCATGTGCAGTCTGCTGTTCGATTAATGTTACACCTCCGTAATTTGACCAAGCTCAAGGCCCTTATCATTATTTATTTACAATTTTCTTACCACAAACTCCTGGTTTATAATTGTGTCCTGTCCGAGAAAGAAACTGTATTTAATTATCACTTGTAGAATGTCACAAATGATCCTCACATAGTCCAAGTAACTGTACCAATTGTACAGAAAGAGATTTTGGAGAATAGCTGCATACATTCAGCACCCTCACCATTCGGGATAGTTGCACAATATACCGTAAAAAGATGCAATTCAAGAGCTACTTGTATATAAAATTTTATTTACAAAGACACATATCGAATGACACTGTCAAATATATTATAAATCAAGGTTAAATGATTTTTGTTTGTTTGTTTTAATTTGAAGTGTTGCAGAACTGCACTGCATCATACTGGGAGCTGTTTCTTTTCTTTACCCCTCCCACTTAACTAAAGAACAGAGGTCAGGTTACCAAAATATATAAACTCCTCACAGCATGAATTAACTACTGATACAGAACTATCTGATTAAGAGAAAGTATTGTGCGTGTGAAGTTTGTTTTGGATCTCATTAGTGCAGGTGCACCTAATGAAGTGGCAAGTGAACATATAGACACCCCTTTGTTTTTTGCCCTGTGGCTAATATTACATAAAATTCCAAAGAGGCCAGAGAATGATCCAACTTTATTTATTTTTAAGTTTTCTACCACCTTGCTCCTTATTGCTAAAGCTTGTGATCCTTTGTTGACCTCCACCATTTAGTCACTTGATCAAATGTGTTCAGGACCAAAAGTCAAGTCAGTTTTTCCATTTAAAAAATTAAATGTCGGATTTTTAGAGCAACCTGCCTCAATACTCCAAGTTGACCTTTAAGCTTATGTTTTGACCTTTACTGTTTACTGTTACTTTAATGCTCTCCTCTTCCCATTCATATTACGATTCAAGTAAACCCATCGCTCATCGCAAATTCTGCATGTGGTTCTTCTTCACCACTCTTCTTGCCATCTCGAGCTTAGTCATCTACCTTCCTGTCTGCCCTTCTCACCTTACTGCTGGTGTCCCTTTCCTCTGCCTGTGAGGGGATTGGCGTTAGCATTCCACTGCATGGTCCCGTCCCACGTTTGGGCCTGGTGACAGAGTCTGTGTTGGATTTCTGCTGTGGCGCCGCCTCGGTGTTGTCCCCAGCGCCATGATGGAGGTGCCTCTGACGCAGGCAGTCGTGGCAGCGGGAGGGGTCGAAGATGTTGGGTTCGAACTTGGTGCACACAGGCTCATCATCAGAAAGAGGCATGACGATGTTGGAATGTGAATTATCATAGTCATCACATCCTGTGCTGAAAACTAAGAAACAAGAGCACAAGAGGAGCCACAAAATCATACAGTAGCTTTGTGCTGCATATGATGGTGATATGCACTGGGCACATACAGTAGATATAAAGTCTACACACCCCTGTTGAACTGCCTGTTTTTTGTGTGATGTATATATATATATATATATATATATATATATATATATGAAAAAGAAGACTATGCTAAATCATTTTAACTTTTTTTTCCACCATTAATGTGAACAATAACCTGTACTATTCAATTAGGGAAACAAATATATATATTTGAGAGAAGCAAAGATAAACAACTGCGGTAATGTGGTAGTGCAAGTGTGCACACCTTTAACTGGGGATGTGGATGTGTTCAGAATTACACACATTCACACTCATCCTAAATGTGAGTCAGCCCATGCCTGCCACCATTTAAAGTGCCTCTGACTGACCCAAAAAGAAAGTTTAGCTTGTTTTGTGGGCTTTTTCTGGCATTCTTTCTCTGCTCTGAAGGTTTTATGATCGCACTGATTATTTCTTCAACAACATTGTACGGGTTATAGGTCACATTAATGGCGGGAAAAGTTTTGAAATGATTTATCTTTGTCTCTATTTTTTAACATAACACCCTGGCATTTGAAAAGGGGTGTGTAGACTTTTTATATTAACTTTATTTTACATTTGAAAAACCACATGGCACACCACCAGAAAAACATGTCACAAAGAAGTAATACTGAAATAATCTCGTCTGAATTTACTCACAAATTTTCTTACTCTGTGAAATTTGGGCTTGTTGAATGCTAAACTATTACTCTGTTGTAGGAATGGCAAGTGTATACATAGGTCAACCGTATAATCTGCCATCTAGTGGAAGAGCATTTAATTCTGCCTGTCATTATGCTTCACTGGCATAGATAGATGAACAAAGATACATTATTTGTAGTAAATAAATAAACCTTTTGGAACATTTCGGTGAAATTAGATACAAAAAGTCCCACACAATACTGACATGTAAAGAAGCCAATCATGATTTAGGGCCTTTCTAAAAACTTTTCCTCAAAACATGTGAAACATAGAATTGCCCTTAATTGTGAATATATTTATTCCAGCAGCATCAAACTCATTTTCCTTGCTTTAGCACAACAGTATTCTTCTCGATCAGGAACTGTATGGTGCTCAGGGCATTGTGAGCAGGCACTTTGTCATGATAACGCAGCCACCAGTTGTTATGCCACAACTCTCAAACGCCGCAGGAATTCTTTGTAGATGTGCTTGTGTGGCCCATATTGGAGGGAAACATTATTAGTTTGGGACTGAAATATTTCCTTTGTGACACCAGTCATAGAACCTTTTCTGATAGACCTTGTATAAGGCCTGAACGTTTGACAATTGTGGTCTAGTCCAACTCTCAAATGATTAATTAAGAGGTCTGTCTACAAAGACATCCCTTCATCCAAGTTTTGGATTTTTTTTTTCCTCAATAACCCAACCAATAATCATGCTTTAATGCAGACTAGTGGTGGGCTATGCATTGAGCTGGGCTTCAAACTAAAACAAAAAACAAAAAAACATCACTGTCAGGTGATAACTAACCACACAAGAGTAAAAGTGAAACACATTCCAGCAAACAGTGCTCTCAAAGTTGCATTATCACCAAGTACAAGGCCAATGAAAAACAACAAGCCAGATAAGAGAGAAAAAACAATAATAGCATTTTCAAGAAAAGTATGATAATTACCTGGCAAGGGAAGCTTGTTGTTGCTTGGGTAGGACAGGCCATTGACCCCCAGCAGGCACATGGCTCATCCTCAAGGTCTCTATATTCCCGTGCTGCACATCCTTCCTATTGGCTGAGGAGACAATGAGTGAAACAGAAGCATCCATGAAGAGCGCCACGGCCCTACATTAGCAAGGGTAAGGCTCAGTGGTCGACCCGAGAGCCGGTTGCCTGCAAAGCCCCCTTGTATTAAATATCATGGCTTTAGAAAGCGAAGTGAAACACTTGTGCTGGTGGCAGCTGGCTCAGGTTAGCGTAAATAAGTAAACAAGTCAGGAGAGGAGGGGGCTGAATATACATTAAACCCACTGGCAGACTACTGTTCGGTACTGAGGGGAAAGCGGTAATACTGAATTGTCAAAAAGTTAAGTGTGTAAACAGTCCACAGATATGTGGGACATTTTTTGGACTGTGGCAAGATTAATCTTTAATCAAAACTAATAAAAGGACATTTAGTGTATATCTAAAAAAAATTTTTTTTTAAAAACACCACAAAACAATACAGACATCGCAGAAATTGTGGAAATACAAGACCAGCAACAACATTTGGTACACCGGCATAACCGTAATGAGATCCAATGCAAGAATTGCCTTTAACAAATTGAATGTTAACTTTTTATTAGTTATTTAATGACAGAAGTTAACATTTTTGAAACAGCTCTTGACATGATGCGGTGCAGTTCAGAAAGCTCCAACCACAATAAAATAATATTGTTACAGTAATATCTCTGTGGCAATGCTGGTCAAAATGGAGTATGTGGTTACAGCTCTTGTATTGGTTCTCATTAGAATGAGAAAGTGGTCAGTGTTTAACATGATAGGCCAAATTAATGCAGAGCATTCTGATCATCTTTTGTTCCAGTTTACATTCCACATATTCAGCCCATCCATCCAGCCATTTTCTATACTGCTTGTCTTCATTAGGGTCACGGGTTGGCTGGAGCCTATCCCAGCTGACTGGGCGGAGGCAGGGTTCACGCAGCCAATCACAGGGCACATACTGTATAGATTAACAACAATTCACACTCACATTCACACCTGAGGACAATTGAGAGTTTTCAATTCACCTGACATGCATGGTTTTGGAATAAGGGAGGATGCCGGAGTACATGGAGTACTCAGCGAACATGGAAACTCCACACACTGAACAGAACTGTGAGGCAGATGGTCTAACCACTTGTTCACTGTGCTGCCCCATATTCAGCCCAAATAGCCAAAATAGTCCAGAAAAGTTGATCTTTCAGTCTTGATGACGCTGCTTCTTCCCCGTCATGCGTCGTCTCTGCCACTTGCTGGTCTTCTTGGTGCTGATTTTGCTCTCGCCGACTCTCTTGTCAGCCCTCTTGTCTGCCTGCCGCCCTCGTCCTCCTCGGCCTTCCTGCTTCCCTTTCCTCTTCCCCTTGCTGGTGTAGGCACTGAGTGAGGCAGTCAGCGAGCGGATCCTGCACAATAAGTGTTTGTGTGTGTGTGTGGGGAGGGGGGTGGCGGGGGGAATGGAAAAAAGTGAAGCTGAGCTGAGTTGGACAAAAAAATGACCAGGCTTCCGACGTTAGCTGCTATGTCACACACACATCGTCTGGGAACTGTTTAATCCCAATCCCATTTAATGCCCCAAGTAGTTTATCATGAACAACCAACAACAACTTTCAACTGCCAAAATGACTTGATTTATTTTAACACATTCACTGCCATTGACTGCTTTAGAAGTCAAATATCCATGTTAACTGGGAAAGCTGGAATGTGTTATTAAGACCAGGAAGGATAGCGGAAAATTTGACAGACATACAACATTTCAAGGTTATGAACTGCGTGTGAACAAGTATGCGCGGCAGCGTAAGAATACGTCCAGTTACTGCCAACCAAATTTTTTTAATTTGGTTGTTTTATTTTTATGGGCTAGAAGTGTTCTTCATACACATACAGGAGTGTTGAAAAATAGGCCTAGAGATTTTATGAAAAACAAAACCATAGCTTTATTTTTTTAGAACCTCTCCGTACTGCCGTTTGTCTGTCTCAAAATTACTGTATTTTCTGTCAAATGGCTGTCTGTTGTCATGTGTGGTGGCTCCAACTACTGGAGACAAATTCCTTGTGTGTTTTTGACATAATTGGCAAATAAAGATGATTTTGATCAAATTAACATGCAAATTAACATTAAATTCAATCTCTTCTGCGCTCAAATTGCTGGCCTTTAGCATCTACACATTCCTGTAGTGTAGTTTTTGTTTTGTTTTTTACATTCAAGCACACTTTGACACAGAAGTCTTATCATACTGTTTCGCAATTTCATGGCATGCTTCTCATGTATTTACACGTCATCAACATTTTGTGTGTTTTCTTGTTGATAATACTCTTTCCTTTTACGTTGTACCCTTGTACGAAAGTTCAAAATGTTAAAAAGTTATTTAACATATTTCCTGATTAGTTCATAAAGGTCGTATGATGGGGACTGTTTATTTCATTTCCCATTACAGTATTTCCTATAAGACAGTTATTCTCAAAGTCTGGTACACGGGCTCCCTCTACTGGTATGCAAATGACTCACTGCCCAAGTAGAGCTCAGTTGTATTTAACTTTCAAAGTTCAATACATTTCCATTTAATATTCAAGTACTGTTTGGTTTTAAACATGTACTTATGTACAATGTTTAAATTTTATGTGCAATACATTTTGACTGAATCATTATTTAAGTACAGTTTAGTATTAGTGTTGAAACTTTGCATTATGTTACAGTGGCTTGCATTAAGAAATTACTTTTTAGGAATCAAACCTCTGTCTCAGGTTTGATTAACATTTAGGCCTACTACGCTACTGTATTGTAATGTTGTAATGATAATGGTATTTGGGGAGCTAAGGATTTTTTTTTTAGGAGGTACTAAAGTTTTAAGAACTAATGCAATAGAGGAAAGTCCTCAAACTGAGTGTGTTTGGCATTAGAGGTTCCACTAGATCAGGGGTGTCAAACAAATTTTTGTCGCGGGCCACATCGTAGTTATGGTTTCTCTTGGAGGGCCGTTATGGCTGTGAACCCATTTGAATGTATGATTGCCTCATATTATTACATATACACAAATTGATGGATAACTACTTTTAAAATCAGAAGCTAGTAAAAACTGTTTGTTCGACTACAGTATTCCATCCATCCATTTTTTGAGCCGCTTCTCTTCACTAGGGTCGCGGGCGTGCTGAAGCCTATCCCAGCTGTCATCGGGCAGGAGGCGGGGTACACCCTGAACTGGTTGCCAGCCAATCGCAGGGCACATACAAACAAACAACCAGTCGCACTCACAGTCACACCTACGGGCAATTTAGAGCCTCCAATTAATGCATGTTTTTGGGATGTGGGGGGAAACCGGAGTGCCCGGAGAAAACCCACGCAGACACGGGGAGAACATGCAAACTCCACACAGGCGGGACCGGGGATTGAACCCGGGTCCTCAGAACTGTGAGGCTGACGCTCTAACCAGTCGTCCACCGTGCCGCCGACTACAATATTATTTAATTTATTTTTTGAAAGAGGATCGGAAACAAACAAAATGCAATATCTCAATATTTTTAAAGGTGAAGACAATTTGCAATTTTGGTATTTAAGCAAGAAACACGAAGTGGACGCACATGATTTGGGTCACATAAAATGATGTGGTGGGTCGAATCTGGCCCCCGGGCCACCAGTTTTGACACCTGTGCACTACAACATCACTGAAATGTGCATTTAAATTTGAAGTTACAGCAGACACAAAATGACAATAATGAATCTCAGTAGTTGCAACCTGCAGGAGTAGAAGCTTACTTTTTGTTCAAGATTGGAGCCCCCGCTTTTTTTGGCATTGTCTTTGGTTTATCCTCTTCATCCTCATTTTCGTTATCTTCTTTCTTCCCGTTGGCCTAGAAAGAAAACAAAAGACAATGAATAGCAGGTCTGTGCTACGGTCATTAAAATAGTATGGTTGTCTTCTATGAGCACTCAAGCAGACTTGATGCTCACTGAAGTTAGCTTGTTCACCTTTTTCGTCACTCGTTCAAGCAAGTGATTGGTGGTGAGGTCCAGATCACTGATGGTAGTCACTGTGACCGTGTGATTTGGATGGTCAAACTGAACAGACTCTGTTGTATTGGTGATCACATCTTCCAGATCATCTTCACTTTCCTCTGTAAAGAACATCCAATAAATATCAAATTACCAGTCAACAAATTAATCTCGCAAGTCAAGGTACCACTAAAAATCTTATCTGCCCAACTCTGAAAATACATCCGTCCGAATTTTCACCCCACATTTACATAAAGTAGTGGTTTAATTAGCTAGTAGTTGCGTCTCAAAGGCAGAACACAGACGGGTAAACTTCTCCTCTTCTGGCGGTAGTCTCACAATCCCCAGAAGTCACTAAATGTGTTACTCATCTCTTACAGTGGTGCCTTGAGATATGAGCGTCTCGACTTACGTGTTTATCGAGAACTAAACATAAGACAAAGGGAATTACACTTTGTGTATTTAAAAGACCACATAGCTTAGCCTTTCAGTCCACTACCTCCATAGCATCTATGTTGCAATACTTAGAACCCTTTAAGCAATGGATTTAACACAAATGGTGCAGCAACGCATGTAGAAAGAAAACAGTAGTCACATTTATATATCCTTTATCCTTGTCAAAGAACAACACATATTAGTGCCGTATTGATAACAGGGCTCAAGACTGCGACCAAATTGATCACATATGCAACCTTTTTTTTCCAGCTTGTGCAATTAAAAATTTCATCTTGTTGCACTTGCATGAGTGTATGTTTTAATGGTTGAAAATCGCTCTCTGCAGTGCATGCTCTCATAGCGAGCGAGAAAGAGAGAGAGCAGGAGAAAGAAAGCGAGAGCGAGCGAGCGCTGTGATCAAGTGACGCCGCCTCAATCATTATGAATTCCCTTTCAGTTAAAAGCGACTGCGCTGCAATATGATTGGCGACCTGCTGCAACATAATTGACAGCATCTACCAGATAGGACATGCTCTTATCAACTGCGCTGTCACATACATGCGCACTACATATGCTCGTCACAGCTCGTATGCCGTTGTGTCTGGCCAGTGGCCAATATGTACTGGATGTATGTATCTATTTAACCCTGTTTATAGCACAGACATGAAGATATGTGCAAGGTTAAAAAGCCCAGACTCCTTTAAAGAGAATTGTGTAGGAAAACAAACTATCATAAAAATAAAGTTCAATAAAGTGCAGTAGTAATGATTTCTAAATGTTTTGTTTGGGACTATGATTTTAAATAGTATAATAATACCAATAATTGGTTTGTTTTGCTCATAAATAATTAGCAAAATAGTGTGAATAATCATAAGCAGTACCGTAATTTCTCATGTATAATGCGCACCCCCCCCCCGCCCCCAAATTGTCAAAAGTCAATAGTGCGCATTATACATGGGTATAGGAGAAAATGAAAAATACAATTTTATAAATGTATGCTGCCATCTAGAGGTTCTGAAAAAGTTCTACACTTTCATTCCAATGTGCCACCGCCCCCTAGAAGTTATGAAAAAGTTGTACACTTTCATTCTAGTATGCCACCTACTGGTAATGAAAAAGGTGTAGCCTATACTTTCATTCCAATATGACAGGGGTACAGTTGTCCTCATAAGTTTACATACCCAGGCAGAATTTGTGAAATATTGTTTTTTTTTTTTTTAAATACAACTGATGACTGAACAACAACCATCATTCATTTATTTATGGTTATGTTTTGTTTAATGATAATGCTTTTCTGAAATGCCTGACAGTTTAATTTGAATCCCATTAAAATAAAATGTGCTACGCCTGGTCCTTCATCTTTTCTTTAAAGAATTGTACATATCTTTCAAATTCTGCCCCGGTAATCAAACATAAGACCAGAACTGTGTGTTTTCTCATTTACTAAATAAAAGTAGGGCTGTGAATTTGAAAATAAGAGCAAGTAAATAAAAAAAGTATTACGTGTTCAAATAAAGTGCTAAAACTTCAGAATAATTATTTGAAAAAACTAACAAAATACAGATAATGCTTCATGTTTTCGTCATATGGGTAGAAGCAAAATGATGCATTGTAAAAATGGATTACAAAATTTCCAGAATTTTTAGGTCAACTTTGGGGGTGCGAATTATACATGAGTGGGCATTATACGTGAGAAATTACGGTACTTTAATACGGTGGTTGGTACAGTTATGTAATTATTGTAAAATTTATGTCAATCATAAACTGTGGTAAACTGGTAATGCTCAAAGTTAAGTGTTTTTTCCAGGGGAAGAAGGTTAGGAGCCCTCACTATAAAAACTGGCCCCTCTGAGTCAAACAAATGATCAAATAAATGTTAATGCCTTTGTTTTGGGTTGTTTTGAAAATGATTTAATAGACCTGTTTTGCTTGTTGCAGACAAACTTCTTGTTCACAGTAAAATATTTAACAAATATAAAACTCGAGTCACTGTCAATCTTTACTTCATACGAAACTATGGTATGCCATGGTCATGTGTATCGAAGTGAATTAGACAAATATCGCAAGGTATCACTTTTGTTTAGGTGTTAGAAGAGCCGCAAAATTGCTAATTTGGCACAACTGAGTCACACTCAGTTCTTCGTAGATGCCCCTGGTTGTCGTAGCAACAAAGTCATGATTTGCATTTGCATCAGATAGAACGCCCCCGCCCCCCAGAAAACTGAGTGATTTGAACAAGAGTGTAACAAGTGGATGTTAAATGTGTTATAACTGTTTATTCTTAATGTATTTTGATCGGAGAGTATCAGAGACCTTTTATTAAGACACCTGGGAACCCTTTTAAATTACAAAAATTAAATGCATGTCTCCTTCAAGTCTTCTGACTCACCAAGCGCTTCTTGTCGCTCCTTCAGCATTTTCACGTATTCCTTGTGCCTCTAAAAGACAGTTATAAAAGCAACATATTTCCATTTGTGTCCATCAAAAAAAGTTTTCAACAATCTGCTACATTGCTTTAATTGCACCTACCTCTTCTCTGACCCTATTCTGTTCTTCCTTGATCTTCTTGCGTATTTCAGATACAGCTGCTTTCCTTCTTTCCACTTTTCTCTTATGGAAACCAGTGAGATATTCCCTGACAGGAAGAAGTATCAAAACAGTGTCTGCCTTTAGAAATCCAGTAATAATGGTTCTATTTTACACTGTTATAAAGGTATTCATTTAATAATGTTTGTGTTGTGATTATACCTTGTAGTGTACAATTACACAGCAACATACTAGGAGTGTTTTCTAATATTTTAGTTACTTCATTATTTCTTCAATCACCTCAAATGATTTGATCAAATCGTGTCGCAATGAACTGGTTTGCACAACCAAACTTAAACATAAATCTCAGTCAATTGTTCAGTGTTTTCATATCTCAATAATAATATATAACGCCCTTCATAAAGGTGCATAACTCCCAGCGAAGTTTTTTCAAACGATAAGTTCTTAAAAGTGTGCTCATCATGTGAAACAACGACAAATACCGCTAGTGACTGCGGTCACCAGCTACTAATTAAACTTTAGGGTGTACTTACTCTCGCTCCTTGTCGTCAAACATGACGACACATTTATTTTCCCTCTTCTTAGATCCAGGTTTGAATTTGGCCCTGTTGACCCCATTAATGATCTTTTTTCTGTTTTTCATTGCTCTGTGTGCTTATTTTCCATGAGCATGTGAGTCGACTATCTTACTACTTCCGGACTTACGCTGTTTAACTGCACGGTCGCTAATTATGTTCGACTGGAAACAAGACAGTGAGAAAGGTTCCTGATATCCAAGAGTAAGCTAGTACTGTGTATAATATACTGTATACATACGTAATGACTAATAACATACACTACTCACAAAAAGTTTAAAATTTATTTCTGAAATTTCAGGACGAACCTAAAAAGCACTATAACCTCTACAGGTACCTACCTAATTTGACCTTCTCTACAGTGTCCTGCTGATCAATACCTCATACCTTTTGCATAACTGGCATAATGAGGTGGACAAAAATCACAACAGGTGTTTGCTCAATGAATCACCCAATACATTTTCAAGGACGTCCACTTCTATACCTTTCTGTGACTCTTCCAGTCTCTTTTGCCAATTGCTGATGACACTCTAGGCCAGGGGTGTCAAACTCATTTTTGTCACGGGCCACATCGTAGTTATGACTTCCCTCGGAGGGCCGCTACGACCGTGAACCCATATAAATGAAAGATTACCTCATATACTGTTATTGCATACAGTATACACAACACATTGATGCATAACCAGTTTTGAAATCAAAGCCTATAAAAAGATGTTTTTCAACTATTGCATTTCTTTTCAAAGGGGGATTGGTAACAAAAAAATGCTTGCAAATATCTCAATGAGATTACACTAGAACACAATGAGCAATTTTGATTTGCTTTCGCGGGCCACATAAAACGATGTGGCAGGCCGGATCTGGTTCCCGGGCCACCAGTTTGACACCTGTGCTCTAGTCTGAGTGGCCACATACTTAGTGAACATCCTGTTTGAAGCATCACAATGGCAAAATAGTTGATCAATTGTAAGGTGTCCTCTTGGTCTCATGATGTCAAAATGTGAACATAAAGAGGACTGTTTAAATACCAATTCTAATTAAACCGGGACATTGGTTGAGTCACAGATCAAACACCTGTTTTGATTTTCAGCACTATGAGGACAGCAAGTTTCGCAAAAAGTACTGAAACATTGAACAGTTTGAAATGTGCATTCAAATTTTTTGAGAAAGTCAAATTGAGTATACAGTGCATTTTAAGTTCCTGAAATTTGACTTGAAAGCGGAATATCCCTTACTTTTGAGTGGTGTGCAAACACCCAAGAAATAAAATCTCTATATATACATACATAACAATAATATAGTAGAAATGTTAATTATATCGTTTATTTGTATAACGTATGGGAAGCAGATGCAATCAAATGCCATCATACTGCCAATGGCAACCACGATATAGTGCCATTAACTCTTAACTTTCCGTTTTATGCAGGGTAGTATTTTTGCACGGGAGGAAAAAAGATCAATTCCAACCACCATCACATTTTGTTTTATTACAAAAAACACCAACACCAAAAAGAGTGACAAAGAGTAGAATTTAGAAAGTACAATACTTAATGGGGAAAAGACAAAAAAAATTGTAACAATCACAACAGTAGACCAACAGTAATAAACCCAGCCTATCATGGTTAATTGGGCATTGCTTTGTTCTTTGCACACAATGAAGAGAGATATTGATCTGCTTGGTGTGACCTGTAAGAGAATTTTCTGTACATTTCGACAAGCATAAATTGAGTTTGCTTTGCTATTCTAAAAAGAATTTGAAGTGCACACAGAAAAAAGGGCAACCCTAAGCTACCACATCAACCTAAAATGCTTGTTCTGTTTTAAGTTCTTCACAATCAAATATAATATACACACAAAAAGGCTGACTTTTCATCCCCCCCCCCCAGCAAAGCATTAATCTAAAAAGTACATAACCATTAAATAAGACACAAAAACAGGAATGATAGAAGCAAATTGTGAGAGGCACAAATTATAAACTGTTTTTAGCAATTTCTAACACCATTATGAAAATATGATGCAATATATTTTCCTTTAAACTCAAGGGTGTTTTGCCTGAAACAATTACAAATGTAGATGACATTTCTGAGAAATAATAGTTTTTCAACTGTATCACTGCAGAAACACATATTTTACAACAAACAAGGGGGATTACCCATTGCATTTCCACCCCGTACAATGGAATTACTTTTTAAAATGACAGAGCAAAAGATTTAGAAATTTAGGGCAAGACAGCTAAAACTGCTCTGCTGGTCCAGCCATTACACCAACCCGACAACTAACGATTGTCAGTAATGTAGTCGTCAATGTTGGCTTTCCTTGGAGAAGTAGCCAAACGAGTACGATTTAATCTTTTAAAAATGAGCCTATTTATATTTACAACCAATACTTAAACTGTTCATGCATCCATCCATCCATTTCCTTTACCACTTAACCTCCACTGCTGGAGCCTATCCCAGCTATCATCGGGCAGGAGGCGGGGTACACCCTGAACTGGTTGCCAGCCAATCGCAGGGCACACATAAACAAACAACCATTCGCACTCACATTCACACCTAGGGGCAATTTAGAGACGTCAATTAACCTACCATGCATGTTTTTGGGATGTGGGAGGAAATCGGAGTGCCCGGAGAAAACCCACGCAGGCACGCGGAGAACATGCAAACTTCACACAGGCGGGGCCGGGGATTGAACGCCGGTCCTCAGAACTGTGAGGCAGACGCTCTAACCAGTCGTCCACCGTGCCGCCGCAACTGTTAATATTAAATTTAATTTACATATGTACTACAATATATATGTTTCTGTGTAAGTAGTTAGTAACAAGGCCATCATTATCAGCACCCTGCCTGTGTAGTCCGACATTTTAGGGAAGAATAACACCTCTGTGATTTACAGAAAGCTGCACATTCACTTCCAATTCAGAATAATCGACCTGGTGTTTGGGTATTTTGTTTTTCCCCACAGTATAATGTAACTGTGTATGAGGTAGACAAGAAACGACACGACTTATAGTTGAAGGTAAACCAGTCTGTCTTTTGTGTGTACGCTGTTTACAGACCTTAGAAATGAAGCTGGCAAACTGATTTACTTTAGATATTACAAAGTGCTAATTATTGTGCAGCTTGGGATCGAATAGCTGAACAATGCACTTCTGCAATTGCATGAAATTGAACAGCTATTTATAAACAGGTCCCTTTTTCTTTGGAAGCCCATTACACCTGATATTCTCTGTTAAACATGTTAAGTGTGAGGCAGTCAGCCGACGTTGTACCGTGAATGACCACAAGGTGGGAAGAGTGTTCTAAAGCTGAGCATTGGAGGCGCAACTAGCCATCAAGCAAAAAGAGACGTCGATACAGGCTGAAAGATGTATGGGTGTAAATGACTGACTCATATCCTTTATATACTGTAAGTGAATGAGTGCAATCAACAGTAGCCTTTGTGTTTGTGCGTGTGTTCAGGATGCAACGACGGTTGCGCCGCCGCTCAGGCGCAACAGGATCAGCTGACAATCTTGGAGAGATCGACGATCTCCCACCCGCTCCAGGGTGCGTTTGGCCTCAGCCAGCAGGTGGGCGCGATGCCCGGGTGGGGTTAACAGGGGCATGGGTAGGTGGCGGCAGGCCAGTAGAATGGCATGAGCCCGCTCCCTCTCGCCATCTAACAATAGCAGAGTGAGGGAAAAGTAGAGATCAGCGTCCATTGCCTTTTGTTATATTTGTGTAGTATATTTTTCTGATATCTCCAGCGAATCCTCACTACATTACGGTTAATTTTTCATGCCTCCTTTGCACTGCATATTTTTAAGTGATCGTGTTGAATGGATTTTACTATACAGTAATCCCTCATTTATTACAGGTTATGTTCCAGACCACCCCACCAAAAGACGAAAACCACAAAGTAGCGACCGAACATTTATTGCATTACTAAATGCTAATTATCGGCCAATACCAATCAAGCCAATCAGATCGGTGTAAAGTCTAGTGAATAATAATGTAGAATCGGTTGAGGGATGGCGTAAATTGAGGCTACCGACAGGAATGCTCAGAGTGCGCTTCTGTTTACTGTATTTGGTTCACATTTGTTAAATAAAGCGATTGAAAGAGCACCAGCAGCTGCATCCATCCTCCCTCTACCCAAACCACTTATGAATTACAATTCACTCTAAGTAGTGGTGGTCGGCTTTATTCAATTAGCTTATGATACTTACTAAACTTAAGCCAGTTGTACTTTCTAATAGGCACATTGCAATTTAGGTTCTTTTGTTAAGTGTGTAATGTGGTTTGGTTGAACATTTTGGTCTTTGTTTAATTCTCAATGTTTAATTCCCTTTTGTTGTATACGATGCTGTGTTGTGTGTGTTAAAGTAGCAGTTGTTTGAATGTTTATAATGACCGTGACATCTATAATTACAGTAATATCTCTTTTGTTTGACGTGTCAGTTTTACAGTAAAATTCAACTTGGAGTGACAAATAGTCTTCTTCATATTGTCTTCCACTTCTTGACAGTCAGAGTGAGAGCAGGGGCTATGGAATATTCAAAAAGTGTGTTTTAATAACTTTAGATGTCTTTACAGTGTGTAGAGGTTGTAAAACTACATGAGAAAAATGTATATGATCTCTTCACATCACTATTTTTTTACCTATTGCAGGTGGCTCTGGAACCTATCCTCTGCGAGATGAACCAGGTTTCACTGTACTCAGTTGCAGAGAGTACTAGGCATTTATCATTCTGAACGTAGACTATTATATCTTATCAATAGGGGCAATGTAGCAGAGTATATTTTCATATGATTAGGCAAGGATCAAGGAAAGGCATGGAGATTATGTAGTCTGTACAATGTACAAAAGCGGCCTTGGTGTATTCTTCACCTGCAGTGTGGAGGCCGTGCGTTCTTCGTCTCAGGTTGTGATCCAGCAGCTGGTGTGTCCTTGTAGGACTGGCTCCCGCCATCAGCCTCACTGTGGTCTCGTGGAGGAACACCTACAGTAAAAGGCAGTCATGTCTCAAATACCGTCAGCAAGCATAAACAAAGCTGGATCAGAAGAAGCTCTTTTGAATGTCAAGGGCTGAGATTAATTATATACTTATAAACATTTGATTATAATGATATACTTAACATTTGATTAAACTAGGGATGGGCATGATTTATTCATTATTATTTTGATTTATCTGGTCATGCCTTTACCTTATGCTGGGCCTGTCTGGAGCACTGCGTGAGCTTTCTGAGCGCACTGAGGTCACTCTGAAAACCAGCCAACTGAGATGCAGAGGATGGCCCAGGTTCTCCATTAGTGCTGCTGCCTCGCTGCCATAAACTGGTCCTCAAGGTCAGTAAAAGGTCGCATACCAAGAGCTCCATCGCCTTCGATGATAAAGAACAATAGATCAATGGAAAACTATGACTAAAAAAACTGGACTACACAGAAAACCATATTGCACTGTGTAGGGGGGTTTAGGCCTGGGCCAATCAAGAACTCAAAACAAACAAAATGCTGGATTACTGTTTTTTTAAAAAAAAATTTTTTTGACAAAAGTTACATCTGAAAGAAATTTGATGAGGCCCAGGGAGGGCTGAGTGGCCAATTTCAAAGTTCAAATTGCTGGTGGACCCTGTCCCATCCACTTTCCAAACAAAAGAACCTTAATCTCCATTTTCAGATGTTTATTGAAAAGGAAAATACACAAATACAAATTGAAAACACTCAACGAGAGGGCACTCACACTGAACTAACTACGTACTAAAGGCCAACCAGCTCCTGACGTCACTTATTTGGCCACACCCCATCACCCCATCTAGCTCCAGATGAAGACGTGCGTGACTTTCTGCTTAATTCCACTTTACAAAACCAGTTTATTTCTTTATATTCACTTTTGTTATGTTCAATATGTATATTTTATAATACAGAGCTACTATTAACAATACAAAAGTACCATGGTACCTTGTAAAAAAATAACACATTTTTAAGTAGTGGTATGATTAAAAAAATAAAATAAATAAAAATTAAAAAAAATAAAACAAATGCGGTGACAGCATTCTCCAACTCGGTGTCTAAAGTGGGCGGCAACTTTTGTGACATGTCCAAGACAGAGAAATACAGTACAGAGACAAGGAATGGCTACAAATTGTCACGCTCCTGAGGATTTTCCACTCCTCCCGGAGAAATAAGACACCTTACATGGTCGACAGCCAAGGCAAGCCGACAGACACAGCAAAGCCTGTCTGCTCGGTGTGCGATACAGTAATGCCACTGGCCAGCTTTTATGAATTCACAGAGTGACAAGTTACCATAAGACAGATTTCCCTTCAAGTCAAACGAGCGTAAATTATTTTGTGATAGGCAATCTTGTTTCCAGCATTTGACAAGGCAATTAATAAATACTCTTTGTAGCAGAGTAGTGCTCACATGCCCCAGCTATGCAGTTGCATTGAGTCATTTGCAATTAAATGTGTTAGAGCAGTTAATTGTTCTCCTGGTCACTACGCTGGCAGAGATGAACAAAGACACATTATTTGCAGTAAATCAATTACGTTGGACTAATTAAGTAAAAGTGGATAATTTCCCACGGCACAGTGGTTGGTGTAGAAGTAGCATGCAGACCTGGGAGGCCTCTGTAATGCCCTGCAGATGCATTGCACTTGGGTTGAAGATCATGCAATGCAACTACAATGCACCACAGCCACCTCCTGCCTTCTCTGCTGCATACAAACATCCACCTCTCCCCAATATATAGCATTCTAACAACAAACCCAAATAAAAACTCTACCAAAGAACCTGTGAAGAAAATATTTATTTGCTTCCTACCTTGTTTAGGCAGTCACCAGGCTGGCCAAGAGGCACGGAGATGCTGGAGCGCAGGTAACTGCTGGCTTGGTCACAACGGGACAGGCAGGCTGACGTTCCTTCTCCCTTCAGAGGTGACAAACTCATCTGAAAGGACTTGCAGAGTAACTGCACAGCTTTGGGCAGAGGGTGGCTGAAACCCAAAGAAGGGACAGAAAGTTAAAAGGAGTACAGTGAGCCTTCTGTTCATCGCACGGGACATGTTCCAGACCCACCTGAAATATGTGAAATTCTGACAAAAGACAGACCATATGAAAACATTTTTTGACTATAGTTTTTACCCCTTCCACACACTTTAAACATATTAAAACACAAATTTTTAACACATTGTAAACATCCATCCATCCATCCATTTTCTGAGGCGCTTCTCCTCACTAGGGTCGCAGGCGTGCTGGAGCCTAGTCCAGCTATCATCGGGCAGGAGGCGGGGTACACCCTGAACTGGTTGCCAGCCAATCACAGGGCACATACAAACAAACAACCATTCGCACGCACAGTCACACCTACGGGAAATTTAGAGTCTTCAATTAATGCATGTTTTTGGGATGTGGGAGGAAACCGTAGTGCACGGAGAAAACCCACACAGGCACGGGGAGAACATGCAAACTCCACACAGGTGGGGCCGGGGATTGAACCCGGCTCCTCAGAACTGTGAGGCTGACGCTCTAACCAGTCGGCCACCGTGCCGCCACATTGTAAACATATTGAACAAAAAATTGCGAGCAGAAAATGCATAGAAAATAATGTACGTATTGTAGTACCTGTGTGTTAGATAATTGCTGGGTGGCTCAAGTTATGGCGAGTCTGCATGTGAGAGTCTGGATGTAAGCTGTGGCTGACAGCAGCTCCTTTGTGAGTGTGCTCATTGTTTGTGCTTAACCACTGTTCTTCCGGCAATTATTAAATGGCTGAAAAGTGCATCGGCAACTCCTTTCCCACATGCGAGGGGATTCCAGTAAGTACAGTGGTGCCTTGACTTAAGAGTTAATTAGTTCCGTGACCACCCTCCTAACTCAAAACACTTGTATCTCAAATAATCTTTCCCTGTTGAAATGAATGGAAATCCTATTCATCTGTTCCAGCCCCAACACCAATTTTTTTTTTTGTAACCTGTACAGTAATGTAGCTTACAAAACATACTGTAATAACAATCCAAATGTCAAGGATTAAAGTTTGTGCATCATGATTTCATGCTTTCTTTCAATGGGCATAGTGTGTCTGGTGTGTGTGTGTGCCTTGGCCACCAGCCAGGAGGTAGTGTAGTACATACATACATATTACAGCTAGATTTGATGCTGAAACACAGAAGATGAGCTTCACAAGCTGCAGTAACATGTTGATTTTCAGAGAAGATAAAAAATATATGCGTGTGACCGAGTCTTATTGTCATAGTCTGTCTGCATGTGTTGCTACCTTTTGTGTTAGGGCTGCACGATACGGGAAAATAGAATACATTTTTTTAACCCTGCAATATATATTATTAATGTACATTAATGATTAATATTATATAATGAATTACTATATAGTAATATATACTACCTTTGAATTTAGATGAGAACATGGGTTCATATGAATCCTACATTGCAGGAACCTCCAATGTCACTTTTGCGAACGATACATCGTGTAGCTTAGACAAAGTTAGGTCAAATGTTTGTATTTTTCTTATGTTTAGATTGACAGTAAACTTCAACTGGGAGTGGAACTAAACAGCTGTAAGCAAGCGAAAGGCTTCTTTTTCTCAAATTTTTGCTTGCAAGTTAAAGCAAAAAATATCGTCCGAGGGAGGGCTTGTATTTTGAAAAACGTATGTCGGGTTACTCACGAGTTGAGGTACCATTGTATACTAGACTTTACACCGATCTGATCGGCCTCATCGGTATCTGCCGATAATTAGCATTTTATGCTGATCGGCTTTAATGTCATAATTCGCCAATCCAATCGATGACTCCGCAAAAGATATCTACTCCGCGTTGCCATCGTGTACAGTATATTTGAAGCCAAAAGCTGGTTTATTTTTAGCTTTGTCGCGTGTCATATGATGTAGTACTGTAAATATCAGACAGCCAATAAAGTTATATACAAAAAAACACGTCGGCAGTGTGGGGCAGACAACATGTAATGCTCGGATCAGACTACAAGACAAATTTGGTCTTGCACAATTGCACTATGTCAGACTATTGCAATATAATCTTGTATTCCGAGACCACCACATCCCATCTTTTACGATCACTGGGCTTTTTTCTTGTCAACTCAAACGCGACCGGATACACTCGTAACCACGGCAACAACAATCGATCGCGTACTGTGTATTATAAGAACAAAATGGGGCAAAACGTGTGCTGGTGGTCACCGGTGCCCGGGAGAAGACTTTAATTCAAGGCTTGCTTGAGGTATGCTCACATACTTTTAATACGATACAGCTCGCAAGCAGGCAACAAAACGTTATATAGCCTAGCAAGCTAGTGTTAGCACTAACGGTTGTACCGGCGTTCTGTCGAATCATGCTCTAAAATTTCGTTGTGTGTGAAGTAATTTAATTACAATAAATTAATTACAGTCAGTTAGCACCCATTATTTCTGTCGTGTTGTAATATTGGTTTGACCTGACAAGATATTTTTAAAGATACAGTGAAAACAGTACACAAGTATATACAGTAAATGAACAAGTCATTTAAATAGACACATTGCTCCATCTTGTGATCGGATAGGTGATCGGTTATCGTTTTTTGTTTTTTTTTAAACTCGCTTGATCGGCCCCAAAATATCCTGTTTGTGTAAAGCCTATTGTATACTATTAAAAAAGAGCACAGAAAAGGATCACTCTAAACTGTGGAGTTCCGCAAAATAGGTATTTCCACAATAGACAAGTAGATACGTCCCACAAAATATTTGCAATGCAGCAGGGCTGCGGTAGGTGAACTGTAATAAAGGAAGGGAACACTGCATTTATTAGGGGTTGTTTCATAAATCCAGCATAAAATGTCTGTAAAAGTACGTAAATGGATTGTAAACAATGACTTCACAAGCCATGGCACTTACTCAAGAGTGTGCCGAGTCCTTGGCATTCGCTCTGCTTCAACCAACAGAGATCTCACAGTGACATCATCACCCTGAAGCCAATAGATGGCAGCCTTTAGGACCAAAGCCCACCACCGACTTAAGGGATCTCTCACTACCAGACAAAAAGGGATTTAAAAGAGAACTTTAAACAGAGGCTTTAAAAAAAGCAGCCAATCAGTTTTATGTTTGTGTCTTACTGGTTCAAAAACAAATTATCATGTTTAAAGAGGTCTTTTACGCCTTTTCGCCATCATTTTCATTATACAATGTGGTGTAAGATGTGTGCTGTAGGGCTTGGCATAAGATAGGAACAATTAACTACATTTAAAAAAAAAAAAAAAAAAAAAAAAAAAAAAAAAAAGAGAATCATATTGACTGCACAACCTTTAAACGCTACATTAGCTCTAAGTGTACTGCTGTGGCAAGAAGAAAATCAATTCATATTGACTTTTACTTTGGCACTTAAACTTAAGAAGTCGATGAAGGAAGTTAAATTCTAAATATGTCTAATAAGGAAGTGTTGCATTTGTGCTTTGTCGTACATACTGTACCTGGTGTGATGGTGTGATTGGGAGGAGTTGAGAAGGGAGGAGCAGAAGGAGAGTCCTCTGTACATTTATTCAACTGTTGCAAGAACTCCAGGGCACTGGAAAACTCCCTGGCAGAAGGAAATAACAAATGCACAGCTTCAGAGTAATGGAATGTTTTTATCCTCCAGTAAAGCAGCACTCCGTCATACCCAGAGCTGGTTTTGTGTTTGCCCACTTCTGAGTCACTCTGCGGCTGGATGAGGGTGTGAACGGCTCTTTCAAGCAACTTTCTGCAGAAACAGCGGTGCAACTGGGCAATTGGGTCAGCTAGAGGGAAACATTTGCAATTACAGGAAGACAGACTTGAGTATGGCAGGTTTCTTCCTTGATAAACAGTTAAGTCATTTAACATCAAATGCTTGATGACCCTTTATAATATACAAAATGGCAAGATATTACCTTAATCAGTTTGGAGGAGCAGAGTTCAACTGTGTCATTTGTACCTGGGTTTCTCTGTGACGTAAACACCCCATCGCTGCTCTCTGACTTCAATGACCAATCACAGCTCAGAAAGAACTGCCTGCCCAATGGGGTGAAGAGCCAGCGCAAGCAGTCAGGAATGTGCTTCGTTTCACACTGATTTGCAATGTTCTCTGCACAACTCAGTAAGTAACCCTGGGGAAAAAAGGATTTGTATAACCTAAAATGATACATTTTAAAAAGTAGATGGCAGACATAAGATAAGCATGTAAGAGACATACAGGCAGACATGCGATATGGTGACCCAGTACAGTGTGTAGAGCAGCGGCTGCAGTGACATAGATCTCGGTAAGTTGAGCGGGGGCCATCTTTCCTTGGGCGCTCTCGCTGAGGTTGACAGCACTCAGAGACAGAGACAGGGCCCATAAGCTGCTACGCTGAGGCAGCTTTCCTAATAAGTAGAGGGAAAACACAACATGGCACTTTCTAATATCTGTTTCCTCTCAAACTGAAGGATTGAAGTTGATGAAGCAGCAGGCTCTAAGCAGCTCACTGACTTGGGTGCCTTGAGATAAAAGTGACAACTTACGAGTTTTTCGAGATATGAGCCATTGTTCTGAGGATGTTTAGCTTCGATTTATGAGCAAAAATTTGAGATTCAAAAGTGCTATACGGTGGCAGTGATTCAACTCATCTTATTTCACAACAAGCAGCAGTTTGGCAGATAAGGAACAATTCTTCAAAAATGAAACTTCAAGCTGTTTATTGGCACTACCATTTGAAGTCAACTACCAAACTAAGCACAAAAAGAATTATGTTTATCTAAAGCAGCCACATAGCTTTGCCTTAGGACAGTCCATTCACAGTAGCTTAATCCTAACAATGTAAAACGGCATAGAACGAAGAGCATCAGTGTTGCGGCGTTATAAGACTTTAAGCAACGGATATTTGATATTTGAACACAAACAGTGGAGCAACACACGTTGACAGACAATATACCAATACCAAATAAGGTATATATTCTTTACTCCTTCAAAAACATGACTAATATTACTGCAGTTTATCGTGTTTTCCTATGTGTCTATACCTCTGGCTTATACTCTCTCTCTTATAAGTGGCCAAGAAGCTCAAACCAGAAGTAGCAGAACAATGTCCATTGAATTCAAGCAAAAAATGGGAATTTGTTACTTTTTATTTGACATTTCTATTACTGTATGTTTTTATAAAGAATTTAAAGAGTGCTATTTTTCTTATTTTAAAAATAATGTTTTTGGGGGGAGCCTGGAACAGATTAATGGCACTTCCATTCATTTCAATCGGGAAAGATGATTTGTGATCACAGAACAAATGAAGTCGTACCTCAAGGCACCACTGTAATTTTCCTCACCCTCACCCTTCGTGGGGACCGGGCAGGACCGCAGTTAATTGACGGCCACCATAATTGCATTGAGAATGGGATTTTTATTATTTTTTTTAATTAGGGGAAAAAAGGAATAAACTGGATTTAAAAAATGTATTTATTTATTTTTTAAATCAACAGGTGCCGAACCGTGAGTATGCTGGGGTCCACTGTACTCTAATTGAGGTCAGGCCAGTTTGCTGCCAACAGAGACTGGTGTTCAAAATGAAACAAGTAAAAATGAGAGCTGGTTAGCTGTGGGACCACTTTGAACTACAAAATAACTAGGTAGGTTCTAAATATTACACTTTACAATAGTTTTTACAAATATAAGAAAGACAGATGGGAAGTGAATTCAGTGAGGTATCTGAGGATGGCGATGTTCGTGTCGTGTCAAGAAGCGTGCATCTCGTCATCCTCATGTAACCTTTGGAACAGCTGTTTTCGCCTTTGCACTGACTATCACCAAGATTGTTTCAGGTTCAACTGTGTGTTTTCTACCGTCTGTAATCAATATTAAAACTTGATATGAGGAATTAGTCCATAATTGATCGACATTTTTTATTGAGATTGTCGATGAGTCATGAGAATTTTTTTTAAATGACCATACCTACACTTACCTGTGAGCTGCAGATGGCTCAGACGATGGTATACGAGGGCAGCATCTTTTGCGCTTGTCCTAGCCTCATCCCCCTCATGTTTTCCTCTGATTTGGTAAACCAGCCAGCCGAGAGGGGTTGGACGATGTAAACAATAGCGAATCAGATTCCAGGACAATGAACAGATCAGGTCCAGTTTGGTGGAAGGAAATGCTCTGGTCAAGATGGATAAGGAGGTCTCTAAACTGGTCAATGCTGCCTCGTAATCTCCCTGTGAGAGAAGGAGGGAGGGAAAGCATTCAAAGAGACTACAAAGGCAAAATATGTTGGAACGGCTATTAAAGTATGTTTAGATGAACTGTAAATACAAAATGGAACACAGCAAATAAAACAATTGAAACCCATATTAAATGATCATGTACTATACACATACAGTATAAAAAACCTGTTGTCTGTTGTTTTATTGTATGGATCATAAGGCTGGTTGATATAGCAATATCCCAGTATATTCTGGCTGAAAAGCGAAAGAGTTCCCATCTCTATTGGGAAAATCATCCACCTGCACATAAAATGTAAATTGAAAATTGAATAAAATAAAACTATCCTATCTGTGGGTCAAGTTATTCATCTTTCCAACAGTATCCGCTATGAAATGCAATTACACATTTTTCCACCATCCATTTTCTATAGCACGTCATCCTCATTAATTGCAGGGCACAAATAGAAAACGAGGGGTTTTCCTTTTCTACAAAATATACAGCAGTGCAAATGACAATGAAAATTGTTGTGTAGAACCATTAACATTGCATGGTCAAAGAGAGTAAGCTATATGCAAGTGTATAAATAACAGAAATTGGGCCGGTGATGCCAACCTATCAAACTAGTTGTTATTAGGGATGTCCGATACTGTAGCCTTGAGTTTTGGCCGATATCGGTCCTATCCGATTTCAGCAATAATCATTCATATTTTACTTATTTTGTAGGAATTGAATGTTAGAAAAGGCTTGATCAAGTGATATTACTCAAACAGAGAACAATAATCAGCAACAGTAGGTATGAGAACAACTGAAGCAGAAGCCAAATTGTGTGAGACGCATGTTAACTGAATAAATGACAGACAGTAATTGTACTTACTCTCTTAAGGTGCACATCAGCTTGTTTTCGGTGTCTCCAGAAGGACACCGACTTTGGGGAGTGAAGGGGGGTGACAGGTTCCCAGAGGTAAAGCACCCGCACACAACCCCAAACTGCTCCCAGCCCACTCAGCATCCAAACAATCACCCATGGCAATAAACAGCGCAGCCAAGAGGCTAAGGTTCAGAAAGAAAGGGCACACAGGTTTCATACTGTTAATATTCTCTCACAGCAGCAATTCTCCGAATTCAAATCATCACAAGAGATAGCTTTTCTCACCAAAATCCTGTGTGGGACTTGGGAACCAGAAAAGAGTTCTAGATGGCCCATGCCCTGCAGAGATACTTTCTGAGGTCTCAGAACCCAACAGAGAGGGCAGTGGGTTCAGGGAGAGACAGAAGAAGGTCAGGGCACAGAGAAGCAGACGAGAACCATCCATCACTCCAACAGAGGAAGGAGAGTCTGGCTCACACTTCATCTGAAAGAAAGAATGACATAATGCTAAATATGCAACCTAAAACGATAGAATATTGTTGTGTAATACAGGCCCAAAAATGTTGGTTCGCTATAAAGTCGCAATACCTTTTTTTAAAGTAAACTATTGTTTATAACAAAGGGCAAATATGACATTGTGATATTCACAAACAACTGCAGCGTGCGCAAAAGAGACAAATTTGTATTTGTCCAAGAAAATGATGGCCCTAAACACCTTGTACGTTACCTGATCATGATCTATTAAGGGGCTGCTGGGCTCAGAGTCCACACCATAGGGAGACAATTGGTGAGGGGAAGCTGAGCCAAAGTCAGAGGCTGGAGGTGACATCATTACAATTTCCTCTTTAGGCTCCATATCCTCAGACAGTGTCACTGGCTCTGAGAAAAAGTAAGGTATTAAATATATTTAATTTGTTACATGCGGATATCGATGTACTGAAATACACTTACTGCTCTTCTGGATTGCTATTTTAAGAGCCAAGTTCTCCTGTCGAACTTTGTGGTTGACTTGTTTCAGGTGCTTAATGTAGTCAATAGCTTTACTCAACACACCTGACTTATGCATCTGAAGGCAAAAATGTAATGGGGGGGGGGGGAAAGTGATAATTCTATTACACTTTCTTTCGGTAGGTACACTGACAAGTCACAACATTTCCATTCCAGACCACTTGCAATATACTGTACAATGATAACCAATACTAGAAAAGTATCAAATACGGTATTCTGCCTTTACAAAGGTAATGTTCAGTTTTGATTGACTGTCAGCGAGATATTAATATAACAATAGGTTTATTATTGTGGTTGAAGCTTGTAGAGGTGTAAAAATGCACTGATTCATAATGAGAGCTGAATCTAATATTTGGGTTACCTCATTAGCTACATGAGTGTAAAAAAAATATTAGGGACAGCATATTACCACATTTTAGAGCTGCTCACTTCTCTCAAAATTAATTATGAAATTCTGTTATTGACTAAATTTATTAAAAATTACTGACCTTGACATCATTTCCTACGACCAAGTCTCTCAGCTCCATAATCTTGTCATTGATGGATGACCGGTACCTCTTTTCTATGATGTTGTGGGTGGTCCTCCTCTCACCCTCCTTCACCACCCCTCCTTGGCACAGCACCCCTCCAGTCATAGGGCTTTGCTCTAGGCTTGATATTATGCTGTTGGTGCAGTGGCTCCCGCCTGACTGTAGATGTTTAATTGTCAGCTTGTCTGCGCCTCCCAGAACAGTAGTCAGGAGGTTGCTGCCCATCAGTGTCTACAGACACAAACGTAAGTACCAGTGAGATTGCAAACACTTTAAATTCTTGCATTCAATACAAAGGGATCTCAGTTTATCACAGTAACAACATTACGGATGGCGAGCATTTAACGAGTTTGCGCAGCGGCGTATGAATAGGTTGCTGTGGGGCAAAAGAAGGCACACTCAGTTACTGCAGAGCCGACCGTTTTTCATGCATTGTTTTATATTTGTGGCCTAGAAAAGCTTTCATGCAAGCATTTACTGTAATGACTTTACTACTGCGTTAGCGTAGGTTAGTGATTAGTTAGTGATAATGACTACAGTGTGTTCTGACCTACGTACAAATGCTGGTTATGTCGTAGGATCGGAACTATGTTATAAACTGAGGACTGAGGACAGTGCTAACAACAGTGACATTAAATCTTTGGAGTGTATTGCTATATGTGTACCGGAACTTGCAGTGTTGTGTTCTGGAGGGGCGTAGTCAGTGTGGTGATCCCCGCTGGGTTTTGCATGGTAGATAGAACCAGGGAATCTGTCTTCAGAATTTGAGGCTGCTGAACCAAAACCTGGTGAAAAGAACCCCCACACCGTCAAAAAAGAACCTGAAGATCTAAGGTGTCTCTAATAATCAAAAACAACACCAGACATGTATGTCAATTTAGATTTTTAGACAGCAAAAATGGTTTTGCAACCTGTTGCATCTGCTGTGGCATAGCATGGACTGTAGTGGGTGCTGTAGAGAGAGTCTGAATGGTCTGACCAGTTGTCAGAAGACGCTGGTGAATCGTCACTGGTTGGAGTTGGGATGATGTCATAATGCTCTGCACCTGTGGTTGAAGTACTGGGAGAACACGAGAACTAAGACATGAGTACTCAGTGAAGAGCCAGGTTAAAAATTTAATCATAAGAATATTTCAATGACATGATGATGGAAGTCTTGTTATATATTATACAGTATTTAAGTTAGGAAGTTTTTGTCACCTGGGAAACCAGAAGTAGGGCTTGGGTGGCAGATGACTGGATTTTGGATAAAACGGGACTGTCCACCGCTGGAGGCAATCATTACAGTTTGGGGCGCCGGCGTCTGGATTGATGTTGGAACCAAAGTGTGAACTGGGAATCGCTGGGTCTGCATCTGCATTTAACAAAAAAAAAAAAAAAAAAAAAACCTCAAAAAAAAAAAACCCACGTTCTTTCAATTCTGTGCTCATAAATGACAGGTAAAATTTTGTTCTATTTTTTTTATGAGAATTTCTGTTGGCTGCTAGAAGTCTCCATGAAACTTAGACCGTGTACAGCGCCTACTGTATGTTCATTTTGCTTGGGAAGATGATGACAGTATGAATGACACTCGATTGATCACTTTACTTTAATAAGCCAAGAGCCAACAAACTTTGATAAAGCTGGTGTTTTCATCTGATGTTTGACAGTACAAGTTTATTTTCGCTTCACAAAGTCCGCCTGACACATGCAGGTAAAAATTGTCTGGCTATATTAGCCAATAAACTATAAATCAGTCAGATGTCCATATAAACTATAAGTAGGGTCGGGCATCGAGAATCGAGAACAGATTGGAACCGGGACTAATATTCCAGTTCTCCCGGAATCGTTCAAATTTAAAAATTTCGGTTCCCAGTTTCGACGTCTACAGTCCGCTGACCCCGAAGAAGAAAGTAGTGAAAGCCAACGAAGATGAACGCGCATGAAGATGTCCCTGTGCCCAACCGCGGCGGGGAAAATAAGTGTGTCTTAACTTTGATAAAATAAATGACCTGTCACCTCAGTGCAACACTTGGAATCAGATTATATTGTGCAAAGGAGTCTTTCACTATGTGTAGAAGTCTGACGCGCTCCCTGCCGCTCCGAGCTTCAGCCTACACCGCACGGAACTTCAGTCAAGTCAAATTTGGTGAGTGAAACAAAATATGTCTATGCTAACTTTGAGGCAGCTAACAAGTTAAACAGTGCGTTGCACATTTGCACTGATGGTTTTTAGCGTTTATTTTCGTCTTCAGGCGGCACGGTGGGCGACAGGTTAGAGCGTCTGCCTCACAGTTCTGAGGAGGGGGGTTCAAACCCCGGCCCCGCCTGTGTGGAGTTTGCATTTTCTCCCCGTGCCCGTGTGGGTTTTCTCCGGGACCTCCGGTTTCCTCCCACATCCCAAAAACATGCATGGTAAGTTGATTGACAACTCTAAATTGCCCGTAGTTGTGAATGTGAGTGCAAATGGTTGTTTGTTTATATGTGCCCTGCGATTGGCTGGCAACCAGTTCAGGGTGTACCCCGCCTCCTGCCCGATGATAGCTGGGATAGGCTCCAGCACGCCCGCGACCCTAGTGAAGGGGCTTAGTAAATGGATGGATTTTAGTCTTCAAAGCTACGTAAGAGCCGATGACTGGGGGGGAAAAAAGCTTAATATTGAGCTAAAACTTCAAAAGGTCAAACTCGCAACTTTACATCACAATGAATTGGGGCAAAACTCACATAAAGGTTGTCTCACAGTATCACAAACACTAACCTTGTGCCTCATCGGTGGCTAGGTAACAGAATCAACGTTTTATAGTATTTGGTTCCATTTATTACTCTTTTTCTTGCAGTCTAGGTTTACTATCGTTTTCAAAATTCACCGGTGTCGTGCAAAGTTACTTTTCGAGTTGCGGTGTGTACCCTTAAAAATAAAAGGCGACAAGTTTAAACAGAAAGTTAAAAGTTGCACATATAAACCATTTGAGGTGATAAAACAGTCACAAATAACTCATTTAACAATGCTATATTTAACTATTAGCTGAAACGTTAATTAATGAATATTAAGTCAATTGGGTTAGTTCCACACACATTGCCTTTTGGTTCATAGGTTTGATATTTACACTGGTTAAAAAGAACCCCCGAGTCAAATATTCATTTTAGTCTGTGCTGCAGGCTACTAAGAAAATGGATGTTCATAATTTGGACAGCCTTCATTTAATCCATACAAACCTTTTTGACCCAGTCCTCTAGAATAATCTGAATCGTTTGAAATCGAAATGAGTAATGAGCTCAAATTCAAACGATGCCCAACTCTAACTATAAGTGCATTGCCTTTGATCGCACTGTGAACTTTGTGTGTTGTTTTTTTGTTCTTGCTACCTGAACTGATTTCATTTGTTTGTGGCGTGTTTCAATCAAACAGTTCTCCATAAAACAGTTAATATTACATCTTATCTAGGTGGTCATCACACAGCGACGATATGAAATGGAATCTAGGAAAACAAGCTATTCTTCATTGGACATGGGTGTAAGCGGTCAGACCTGAATGGTGGGTTGGGTCATCAGATGGGGCTGGATGGGTTGGATCACATGAGGCCGTGGCTGAAGGGGCGGGGGGCTGCGGGTCACCTGCTGCTGCACTGCAGAGGCTGTGGTTGTGGAGGGGTTCTGTGTCTGCGACAACGTCTGAGGGGGAGAGAGCCCAAGAGTGAGGCTTTGGCAGGCAACAGGAGTTGATGCTTGGGTAGATCCAGGGTTTTGAGTTGCCGGTCGTGGGGTTGTGATTAGAGACCCTGCGGTGGTTATCTGCTCCTCAAACAGCTCTGGGAAGTCTCCCACCGGGTTGACAAGCTGGAGCAACTCTGAGGAAATAGGTCGACACAAACGGAATTAATAATTAACGAGACAAATCATTACATACAGATGAAATTAACATGGTAAAGTATACATATTAACATCAAATGATGGCCTGTATTATAGATCAATACATACAAATCTAAAGTCATTTACCGTAATTTCTTGTGGATAATGCGCAATAGTGCGCATTATACATAGGTATAGGAGAAAATGAAAAATACTTTCACCTTTTATAAATGTAAGCTGCCATCTAGAGGTTATGAAATGGTGTACACTTTCATTCCGCTATGCCACCTGGAGGTTATGAAAAAGGTGTAGGCTACACTTTCATTCCAATATGACAGGGGTACATATGACTGAATATATGTACAACCCCAATTCCAATGAAGTTGGGACGTTGTGTTAAACATAGATAAAAACAGAATACAATGATTTGCAAATCATGTTCAACCTATATTTAATTGAATACAATGCAAAGACAAGATATTTAATATTCAAACTGATAAATTTGATTGTTTTAGCAAATAATCATTAACTTTGAATTTTATGTTCCAAAAAAGTTGGAACAGGGTCATATTTACCATGGTGTTACATCACCTTTTCTTATAACAACATTCAATAAACGCTTGGGAACTGAGGACACTAATTGTTGAAGCTTTGTAGGTGGAATTATTTCCCATTCTTGCTTGATGTACTAGCTTCAGCTGTTCAACAGTCCGGGGTCTCCATTGTTGTATTTTACACTTCATATTGTGCCACACATTTTCAATGGGAGACAGGTCTGGACTGCAGGCAGGCTAGTCTAGTACCTGCACTCATTTACGATGAAGCCACGCTGATGTAACACGTGCAGAATGTGGTTTGGACATAGTTTTTGACACGGGTGTCCATGAAAAAGACATTGCTTGGATGGCAGGCTATGTTTCTCCAAAACCTGTATGTACCTTTCAGCGTTGCCTTCACGGATGTGTAAGTTATCCATGCCATTGGCACTAACACAGCCCCATACAATCACAGATGCTGGCTTTTGAACTTTGCGTCCATATCAGTCCGGATGGTTCTTTTCCTCTTTGGCCCGGAAGACACGACGTCCACAATTTCCAAAAACAATTTGAAATGTGGACTCGTCGGACCACAGAACACTTTTCCACTTTGCATCAGTCCATCTTAGATGAGCTCGGGCCCAGAGAAACCGGCGGCGTTTCTGGGTGTTGTTGATAAATGGCTTTTGCGTTGCATAGTAGTTTCAAGTTGCACTTATGGATGTAGCGCCGAACTGTACTGACATTGGTTTTCTGAAGTGTTCCTGATGATATCCTTTACACATTGATGTTGGTTTTTGATGCAGTGCTGCCTGAGGGATCGAAGGTCACAGGCATTCAATGTTGGTTTCCGGCCTTGCCACTTACATGCAGTGATTTCTCCAGATTCTCTGAACCTTTTGATGATATTGTGGACCGTAGATGACGAAATCCCTAAATTCCTTGCAATTGTACGTTGAGGAACATTGTCCTTAAACTGCTTGACTATTTTCTCACGGACTTGTTCACAAAGAGGTGAATCTCGCCCCATCTTTGCTTGTGATTGACTGAGCAATTCAGGGAAGCTCCTTTTATACCCAATCATGGCACCCACCTGTTCCCAATTAGCCTGTTCACCTGTGGGATGTTCCAAACACGTGTTTGATGCGCATTCCTCAACTTTCTCAGTCTTTTTTGCCACCTGTCCCAACTTCTTTGGAACGTGTTGCAGCCATAAAATTCAAGTTAATAATTATTTGCTAAAAACAATAAGGTTTGTCAGTTTGAACATTAAATATCTTGCCTTTGTAGTGTATTCAATTAAATATAGGTTGAACATGATTTGCAAATCATTGTATTCTGTTTTTATTTATGTTGAACACAATGTCCCAACTTCATCGGAATTGGGGTTGTACAATTGTACTCATAGGTTTACATACCCAGGCAGAATTTGTGGAATATTGTTGTTGTTGTTTTTTTTTTAATACGACTGTATTAAAAAAAATCTTTATGGTTGTGTTTTGTTTAATGATAATGCTTTTCTGAAATGCTTGACAGTTTAATTTGAATCCCATTAAAAGAAAAATTAAATGTGTTTCACCTGGTCCTTCATGTTTTCTTAAAATAATTGTACACATCTTACAAATTCTGCCTGGGTAATCAAACATATGAGCACAACTGTGTGTTTTCTCATTTACTAAATAAAAGTAGGGCTGTGAATTTCAAAGTAAGAGCAAGTAAATACAATGAAAGTATGTGTTCACTTAAAGTACTTAAATTCAGAATAATTCTTTGAAAAAACTAACAAAATACAGAGAATACTTCATGTTCTGGTCATATGGGTAGAAGCAAAATCATGGATTGTAAAAATGCATTATACATAGGTTGACGGGTTTTCCAGAATTTTGAGGTCAACTTTGTGGGTGCGTATTATACATCGGTGCACATTATACACGAGAAATTACGGTAATCAGAAACGATTAGGATAAAATGTATTTATGTACTGTGTATCTGTGTCGATTCTCAGTCATCCAGGTCATGGTAATCTCCAAAGGTTTATTGAGGCAACTGGACTCATCTCGTTTGTTGAAGACTGCGGCCCGACCGATTCATCAGTTAATTTTAGCCCTTTTCAAAATAATCTTAATGGGCCGGAGTATATTCTTAATTTGTCATGAAACAGTAAATGATGTTAAGTGTCGCGCAGAATTATGTCCATCCACCATTTGTCCACTAGAGGAAACTTCGACTGCATTGAATCCAATAAGCAGCTTTCCTGAGACGATGAGGTGGTTGTCCCAGGTCTCATGTAAACATCGCTAACATTTACAACAACAATGGCGAATTATCCTGTTACGAAATCCACCGTTCATAACAACCAGAAGGGCAACCAGGAGAAAGTTGAAAAATGGAGGTCAGGTTCCAAAATCAAATCAATTCCAGTATGAAGGTGCATGTCTTTTGGGGGGAATTCTGGTTTCGTCTTCTTGGGCGGCTGTTAATATATTTGGGGGGGGCGCCCAAGTAAAGCCTACATAGGGAAACAATCTGCATATTGTGTGTGTATTTCATATACATTAGCATGCGTTCATTTTGATAAATCCCCCTGGTCTAAAATTGTTAAAAAAGGCATTTCTCATGAGTTGCCCATACATTTTATGTTTGAAACAAAGAGTTAAGGCATTAAACCAGCATTTCTTGAGGAGCTTCTTCCTGGGCCACGATTCTGCCAGAAATGGGCATGGTCCAAACATGGGCGTCAGCACCAATCACCCCCACTTTTGGAGCATTTTTCTCCCTGTAGAATTGAAGACCCATGGAATTTACCAATTGGTATTGTCAAGTGACATCTCCTGAATAGAAAGCAGCCATGAATTCCATGGGCAGACTCTTCGGTATGAAGCTAGGGCTCACAACATTTAACATTTTTAGACAATCCCAGTTGTGCTAGCATGAAGCAGAACAGTCTGGGTGGATTTTGCAGACTTAGTCCGTGGTGACAACTTTCTGTAATTAAATCCATGGGCAAACAATTGTGTCAAAAAATATATGCTTACAAAATGTCAAGGCCCCCAAATAAGCTCCAAAAAATGGGCATGGTCCAATACGTATAGTCGTGCTCAAAAATATTGAACCCCCCCTCCCGGGGTGCCATTATTTCTAGCCATGACTGTATCAAAAGCTTTTTTTCCCCCTCAACTGTCTGACCCCATGAGCATGCCTATTATATTTTATCCATGACTCTATGTTTCTATCAATGAGTGAGCTGGAGCAAGTAAATTATGGATTTATGCGATGCACAAACATACCAGCCTGTTCCGACCTCCTGATCGGGTCAAACATGTACGATTTGATGATGCCAAGTTCGGTTGGATGCTCCTGTACGTCGAAATCCTCCTCCTTCTCATATTCCAACATGTTGCTCACCATTGCTTATAGAGTGTAGCACGCTGTGTTTGGCAATTGCAACGTCACTCTTGCGGTGGCTAGAGTAACTACACTCTGGTGTCTCGAGCTACGGATATGTTCGGGGAGTGCTCAATAAGCGTAATAAAAACCTAATTTTTAGTTAAACTATAGTTGACAACTTGCTGGAAATTACATGCATGTATTAGATAACATAGACAATGCAAATATGAATTTTAATTGACCCCATAACATCTTTGTCGTCTGACCTTTAAGGTACTACCATATTTGTCTAGGCCAGTTTCTCTTAGATTTACAAAAAATAATAATAAATAAATAAATAATAATAATAAAAAAACTTGTTGGATCACAAATCAGCAGCAATGTCTGCCTTTTATTGACTTTCATTTATTGTTACTTTTCAGTTTCAAGTTATTTCATTCTTTTCTTTTCTATTTAACAACGGGGTACCAACAATTTGTCTGTGCCACACTGCAAATACTGTACAGAGTATGACAGTAACATTGGTGATTTCTTCAAGGCCTTGAGTAAAAGTGAAAAGCATTAGTCAGTCACAAAGTCCTGAGAGTGTCTCTTTCGATATGGCTGAAGAGCGTGGATGCTGTTTTTATGGCAGAAAGATAAGACAAGGTAATAGCAGTGAATGCTGCAGACTGGCCTTGAAGTGGTACATGCACACATAGCCTCTGCTCTTGGCCTTGACAATTTATTTACTGATGGCCCAGACAGACAAGAAAAACTGTAATGAAAATGTATATACTGATGGCCCAGACAGACAAGAAAAACTGTAAAACTAAAATTTCAACGCTGCTAAGTTTGTTGTACTGTTGAAACATTAGCCCGTTTCACATTGCCTATTTAAGCTGGAAATTTGACACCTTTTCCTTGAGTAGCTTTTAATAAAATTATTTCTAAAAATGGCTGGGCAATATCTAGTTTTTTTTTTTGTGTGTATGTATTGTGAAAAGATACAGTGCTGTGAAAAAGTATTGGCGCCCTTCTCAAATTCTTATATTTTTGCATAGTTTCCCCACTTTAATGTTTAAGATCATCACAAACAAATGTAAATAGACAAATATAACCCAAGTGAACTTAAAACATTTTTAAAATGGTAATTTCATTTATTATTATTTTTTTTGTTTCACTGTTAAAATGTTCTTAATAAAGATTTAAATCTAAATGCTTTCTCCCCAACTTGTCAGAAGATTATTATTTTTTAAATTAATCGAATGTCATTATCAGACCATTCTCCCTTTTTTTGGGGGGGGGGGGGGGCAATGTTAAAATATAGTGTACAGCAGCATTACTCCTTAATCTCCACCATACACTTATTTTTACCATCATCATGCAGTGTGTTATGATACAGTAGAGGAGATCTGACACAAAAACAATTTTTCCTGATGGGGGGGAAAGAGGCGAATAATGGGTGCGGCAACTATTTATTCAATGGCAATTAGTTGAAACAATGTGGCTATTTTAGGCCTATTGCGGAACTATTCAGACCAACAATACAATTCAGTGTTTCCCACCATTTATTTTTTTGGGATACTGAAGCACATTTTGTCATGTATTTCAGATGAACATTTATGCTGACAGATACACAAAACCATGCATGTGTACACCTCAATGAGGGGCAGACTGTTGGACAAACAGAGAGAACAAATGAAGGCAGTTAGGAGTCCTCAGAACCTCTGACAAGATGGCACAATGGGGATCACTTTCGTGGGCTTCTCAGTGAAAAGAAAAAAGGTTACGTAACTACAGTCCCAAAGAGAGTAATTAGGGAGAGGGAATGTTCTAGATGTAAAGAGACAAGTGCATAAGCGTGTACATGGTTGAATGGGAAAAAAAGTGTGTCAACTTATCTTTCAGTAAAAAAAAAAAAAAAATCATAAGGTCCATTTTATTAGGGGTATGTTGATCTTTGTGTCCACAAATGGGTTTTTTTTCCAATTAAAATTGGTTGTCCTAATAAGAAAATGATATTCCATGACTCCACAGCTAAAAAAAGATTTGCTGTAAGGTGTGTGCTGTCCATGCTGCAACTCGCATGAGCATTAATCATTATTATACATTATAACTCTCAGTCTGTCACACATTGTGTACATTCAGCTATGACATTAATTAAGCATAAGTAGATGGCTGTGGTCTTCGGCTGAGCGATCTGGTATATAAACAACTTGCACAGAACAGCTATAGAACCAAATACTAAAAAAACAAGTTAATGTCCACGGCTATCCTTTCATTTTGGACATAGCGGCCCCCAGTTATATCACGGTTCATTGTTCATAGAATTACCTTAACAACTATGCTAATTTTGGCTAGTCCGTCTACGGTGTTCCGTTAGCATTAAGCTAGCTGACTTTCGTTAGACAAAATAACGTGACTTGATTGAGTATTTTGGTGTTTAAACATACAATATTTGTATCTCTTTTGTTTATGTGTCAGTTTACAGACGTCTGAAAGTAACAAACCTTACATGCAGAACTGTGCAAGCAAGAGTCTTCATTTCCTCAAAGTGATGGTATTATGTTAGTCTCCCATTTCTTGACAGTGAGAGAGTGAGAAAAGGCGCTAAGGAATACTTCAAAGTGTATTTAACAAGTTTAAGTGTGTTCTGATATGTTTAAAGCATGCGGGAGGGGTAAATTATATTTAAGAAATGTTTTACATGGCCTCTTTAAATCCCGAATTTTCACCTATTGCAGGTGGTTCTGGTATGCATCCTACGTTATAAACGAGGGTTCACTAGAATTCATTTTAGTGTTCGGGTGTCCTATAGCATGGTCAAATGCTGTGAGGACCTTTTTCATGAATCTGTATGATTGCACATACAGTAGGCACTGGAATCCTCATATATGGAAACATCCTACATGAGACTTCCTGTATTTTAGTCATTTGAATGACACCGTGCCCCAATTTTAAAGAAACGCCTGGGTAATGCAGCTATAAATGACGGCGTATTATCGGTCATTCTAGAGTCCCATAAATTACAGACATGCTCAGCCTCTTCCGCTGTGCCAGACTCGCATATGCCATGCTTATCAGACTGAGCGGAACCTGGCCAAAAAAAAAAAAAGCTAAATAAAATAAACAACACGGTTGTCAGTGACAATACAACTCACCATCGATGTCCCCCAGTGTTAATTCATCTCCTAACTCCGCTAAAGTCGGGTCCACGCTCTCCATTGGCGACATGTACTCTCCACAGTCCATCCTTGACCGCTGTCACCAACTCGCCTCTCGGCTAAAATAGGAGGCTCGAGTTGAATACAAACAGAAGCCTGCTCTATTTATTTTTTTGTAGTCAACAGTGAAAGTCGGACAACACCAGCGCCTCAAAGGAGGCAGCGGTCTATCCGTCTGTACTCATTTATAATTATGTTTCCTGCAAACGACACCATATTGTTTTACGGTAGTTACGTCATTCGCAAACAGACGCTGTGGTCTAAAACACGTTCAGATTGGTCCAAACCGATGTGTTGTTGTCAGCAGACCAGCCGGGATTGACCAATGAGAAAAGCGCATTCTTCGTGGCCTGATAGTACGTCACCCATCAGAAGCTTCTTCCATTTAAATACAGCCCACCCCTCACGCCCAATCCTGTGACAAGTCAGGAACCACACCAGCCAAATGGAATACGTTGGAAATACTGGTTCATAAAAAGAAATTAGAAATAGATGCGGTAAACAGTTGAAATCAACTCCATCATCAACTAAATCAACTAAACTGTTTAAACCAACTCCATCTTCCCTCTACTCATTACATAATAACTAAGATATGTTAATTATATATATCCATCCATTTTCTGAGCTGCTTCTCCTCACATGGGTCGCGGGCGCGCTGGAGCCTATCCCAGCTATCATCGGGCAGGAGGCGGGGTACACCCTGAACTGGTTGCCAGCCAATCACAGGGCACATACAAACAAACGACCATTCGCACTCACATTCACACCACGGGCAATTTGGAGTTGTCAATTAACCTACGATGCATGTTTTTGGGATGTGGGAGGAAACCGGAGTGCCCGGAGAAAACCCACGCAGGCGGGGCCGGGGATTGAACCCCGGTCCTCAGAACTGTGAGGCAGACGCTCTAACCAGTCGTCCACCGTGCCGCTGGCACTCCGGTTTCCCATATAATTTCCAAACATTTCCCTGACACATAATGATGAGAACTGGGATAGGCTCCAGCACGCCCGCGACCCTAGTGAGGAGCAGAGGCTCAGAAAATGGATAGATGGATGGATGGGTATATAATAAATATATAAACTAACAACACACTTCTATTGCTCATAGGAATGCCAAGTAGAACAAATATAATACATGTTGGTTATCACTGGCCAGTCCTTCGGATTTACCCTGACGCCCACTTTTTGGGACCCAAGAACAGCAACTTTTATTAAGTCAGATTATTAAACATTAGTTTATTAAGGATTGTTTATGGATATGTTTGACAAAATTTACTTTTTTTCCAAGAGGAAAAACTTTTAGCTTAATACTATTCGTATTATCTGTGAAAGAAAAAAGAACATTTCTGTGGAAGTTGATGCAATTCAATGCTTGGGGAAAAACTGCTTTAATACTTGTTTGGTATCAGGCAAAATAAAGCAAACCACAGAAGGGAAAAATCAAGGAATGAATTGTATCATTGTCATTTTCCTTTCATATAATGAAAAGGGACAGCACGGTGGAAGACTGGTTAGAGCGTCACCCTCACAGTTCTGAGGACCCGGGTTAAATCCCGGCCCCACCTGTGTGGAGTTTGCATGTTCTCCCCGTGCCTGCGTGGCTTTTCTCCGGGCACTCCGGAAAACATGCATGAGTTGTAGACTCTAAAATTGCCTGTAGGTGTGAATGTGAGTGCGAATGGTTGTTCGTTTTTATGTGCCCTGCGATTGGCTGGCAACCAGTTCAGGGTGTACCCCGCCTCCTGCCCGATGATAGCTGGGATAGGCTCCAGCATGCCTGCGTCCCCAGTGAGTAGAAGCGGGTCAGAAAATGGATGGAAACTCAATTAAAACAGGAAGTTACAATTTTATGGGGGGGGGGGAAAGCAATTTTATTTCAAGGCCATATCAACAATCAATTAAAAAAAAAAAAAAAAAAAAAAAACAATGCTTCTAATGTGTAGCCTAATAACACCAATATTTTTATAAAAGATATTTGCGCTTGCACAGTTCAGATTGATTGGTGTAGCGAGAACACCAGAGGACCAGATGTCTTGAAAAGGACATATATTTTTCATTTGGCATTGCATTATTAATCACAAAAAGGAGACAATTTGAATGTAAACAATACAGTATATAGCAAATACAACCCATTACATTTTTTTGTTTTTTTAAACAATCTAGAAAAATACTGGAGACAGTGCAAAATTATCGCAGGACCGCATCAATCACTTTACAAATGAAACATTTTGCAATATTTCAATGTTCATTTTCAATCTCATATAAAAAATCATTAAAATATGAAAAACCCAACAATACACTGTGATATGTTGCTAAGATTCTTTTCAAGTGCTATCATCTACAGTATAAGAAAAAAAAACATCTCGTATGATGACTCGATAATTATGTATAACGAAGGCATTGAACGACTAGATTTTTTTGTAGTCGACACTCGTGATGAAAGTCAAGTTGAAGTCAATAAATGAATGACATCAATTGTATTTTTTCAGCACAATACAGCAGCCCCCAACCTCTTTTGCACAACTGACTGGTTTTACTTAAAGACACAACAGTTGATTAGATCAGTTGATTATAGAAATACCTTTGCTCTCTTCCTGGTTTAAAAATATATATATTTTTTTGCACATTTATCACACTTAAATGTTTTGGCAAAATCAAGTCAATTTTAACATCTCACAAAGACACCCAAGGTAAATACAAAATGGAGTTCTTAAATGATCATTTTATTCATTCAAGGGGCAAAAAAAGTTATCTGGCACTGTGTGAAAAAGTAAATGCCCCCTTGTAAATCATGAGTTAACAGAGTAGAGTATACCATAGTGTTTGTATGTATAGGCTTAATCCAATGTGTGGAATCAATAGAATTTCTGCCCGCGTCTTTGGTGTATTTTGGAGAAAGTCAGAGGCTTGCTGTTTGTGTTCATTTGTTCCAAGTAACCTTAACAGAATTCTTTTCTGAGTCTTTGGTTTTACGTCTGACCACTTTCACTGCAATACTACCTACTGAGAGTCCCGTTGCTACAGCATTCCCTATCGTAATCACTGCATCTCGAATAGGATGTGTTGCTGCTGCATTAGGAGCAGCTTGTACAGCGTCTTGAACTATAGCAGCCCCTGGTGTAGGACTACAAGTAGTGGCTGTTTCTGCAGGTAAAGCTCCAACTGAGGTCGGGGCGTGTGCTACAGAAGCACTTGTCGCACCTTGCGCCCCAACTGCAGCACTCACGGCTGCGCCCGACCCCAGGGCAGCCCCCACAACTACGGCAGCCCCAACGGCAACCAATCCTACATTACTAACCTCCTCAAAAGCATTCAAAGCAGCCTCCTTTGGACTGTCAGCCTCTAAACCAGCACTGACTCCCATCAAACCGCCCAAAACTGCACCTGTAGCTGCCCCTACAGCCACTGCTGTCGTTCCTGAGGTGGCTGCAACTATGGCGCCCACAGCGTTCCCGACACCCACGGCCCCAGCTGCCGAGATTCCAGCGAGGTTAACTGCAGCGAGGCCGACAACCTTCCCCACAACAAATGCCGAGCACGCAGCTGTCAAGGGGACGGCGACGCCAAAGGCAACTCCGACTGCCAAGCCTGTGATGCCACCAGCCAATAAGATCTTCAACCACCGCAGCACTCTCGGAGACAGAGCAGCCTTTTCCCACATACTCCTAGAGTCTTCGCTGCTTCCACTATGCTGGCTTTCCTCATCTTCTCTCTCAATTTCTCTTTTGTCTTCCTCATCTGCTCTCTCAATTTCTCTTTTGTCTTCCTCATCTGCTCTCTCAATTTCTCTTTTGTCTTCCTCATCTTCTCTCTCAATTTCTTTGTCTTCCTCATCTTCTCTCTCAATTTCTCTTTTGTCTTCCTCATCTTCTCTCTCAATTTTGTCAGCCTCTGATTCCAATTTCCTCTGTTTAGTACATTCAGCTTCTGTTACGCAACTGGTTGCTACTTCTTTTTCCTGCCTCTGCTTCATCATCATCCTTTTCTGCTCTTCCCTAATGACTGCCTCTGCCTCTTGAAACAAAGTGTTGGTAAAAAACCCGGTTTCGCCCTGCTTCACCATCCTGTCCACCTTCTCTATGAGTTCTTTAACCTGTGCTACATTCCTGTTGTTTTTATTATTGTTGAACACATGGTACCTTCCACCACACTTGTCAATGAGATTCGTAAGGCCAGCAGGAGAATCTTTCAGGTAGTCCTCAATCCCCATGTCAAGCTTATCCCCCCCGGTAAAAAGAACCACCGTGTGGTATTTGACAGCATCCTCTCCAAATATTTTGGCCAGCTTGATGACAGCCTGGTCCTCATGAATTGTATAACGCCCGATCGGCACCACCAAGAGAAAAGCATGAGGTCCAGGAGCAGAGAGAGACAGACATTTAGCGATTTCTGTATGAATCTCCTCCATACTGAGGCGAGTATCTCCGAAGCCTGGCATGTCAACCACCTTAACTCTTCTCAGTCTCCTCTGGTCATGATCCTCCGCAAGCTCAGTGCTCCCATACTCACATTTCTGGGTCACTGAGCTGGCACTGAGCTTTGACAGGAACTGTGTTCGGCCCAAGATGGTGTTCCCAGATGCACTCTTGCCCGATCCTGTATTTCCGATAAGAACGAATCTGTGTTCTTCAAGCCGTGTCACCCCCACCATATCAACTGGCTCCTGCTCCTCTCCCCAATGATGGGAAAGCTGCACAAAATATGTTGAAACACATTTTCTATTGTTAATCAACATGCTCATTGTGAATGTTAGCATGGGATAACTAAAATCACGCTATTAGTCTTTAGTCACATCATTAGGTATCCCAGCACAATGTACAGAGACCATGTAATTTTTAAAATTAGGTTTTACCCCTCCTGCCCACTATAAACACATTTCAATTTATTAAAACACACTTAAACATATCAAAATACATTTTAAAGTATTCTTTAGCACCTTTTCTAGAAAATGGACAAAAATGAGAGACGATAGTAAAACATCAATTTGAGGAAAAGAAAAGATGACTCTCTTGCTTACACAGTTTTTCAAATAAGAAGCCAAGCGTGCTCGCTCCAAGTCGTTTATTTGTCACTCCCAGTTAAGGTTTACTGTAAAATAGACACATAAACCATTGTAAACATTGTATAGTTAAACACCAAAATGTTCAACCAAACAAAATAATTTGATCTGACAAAAGTCTGCTAGCTTCATCCTAACTTATAATGCAAAGCAAATGGAAAGTAGCATAAATGTCACGGTAATTATTAACATTTAAACAAGTGATACTTTAACACATAAAGCAGCAAGACATACAAACAGAGCAGAGAACAATGCAGGCATATATTCTCTCGGCTCTGGAGGAACAATGACTATTACATGAGTTTATAGCTCTTAATTGCATGCTGCCTATCTTCCAGTAGATTTCAGTGCTGCCCCACATGTGGCAACACAACATTGAAAGTGTGGCACCGTTCAATGATGCAACAATTTAGTTATCAGAGGAAACGCGTGTGTCCGGGTCTAAGGGCGTCCCTATGCTGGCCTTGCTCCATCATGCTCTGGAAGAAGAGGAAATAAATGTGGGCACTCCAGAGGGCATGGCGACACCCCCGACTTGGAGGTGAACTGCAGTACATTTTCAAAACCGCGCGCGTGGGTTGCGCTCGAGTATAAAGGCAAACTACGCGTGGGCCAAGCTCCTCGACGTTGAAGCATAAAAATGGGCATGTACCAGCTGGATTTAAAAATTGAATCTGTAATCGTCTGGGTTTTTTTGTTCCTTGATTATTATATTTATTTAAATGCTTTTAATATTGTACTTGTAATCATGTAAAGCACATTGAAAAAGCACATTAAACACACATTAAAGCACATTATGGTTGACATATGCTCATTTTGGACAGTATTTAGTAATGAACTAAATGAAATAAACTATTACACTGGATCATTGTTACTCTGAATGAAAAGGAAATTCTGTAATACAGTGTTCCTTCGCCACTTCGCGCTTCACGTTTTGCGGCTTCAGTGCTTTGCGGGTTTCCCCAAAATATTCATTTAAAAATAAATAAATAAATACAGCCATATCGGCAACCATATTGCGGGAAGGCGCGGTTTCATGTTGATGCGCGTGAGAGAATGTTTCCCTGCATGCCAAACAAAGAAATAAGTTGACTCAGAGGCTTTGTACATGCCTGTACTGTACGGGCACTCATACAAGGCGCGTGATTGGTTCCCAGCGCGACATCGACCAATGAGAGCACGAGTGGATTTATCCCGTGAGCTGATTGGCTGCACATCATCGCAGCCTCACCCAACATCTTCCATTGTTGTGTCTTTTAGATTTGATCAAAGAGGGCAGAAGTTATGAATCTGTGGCACGCCATTATGGCGTGAATGAATATACAGTGCGGTACATAAAGAAAGAGGAAGCAAACATCCGCAAAACTGCTTCAATAACGATGCAAAGGCAATGTTGATGAATGTTAATTACTGGATAATAAATTTTAATTACTGTATAAGGTTTAATAATTAAAGATTTAAGTAAATACGTGTACTGTTGTAATCTTTGTCTCAAATATGTAAGTATAAATACTGTTTACCTATTTTAAACATTCTGGTACCCACATACACATCCATGAAAATTCCTAGGGGGTTTGGGGGACAATTCCTACTTCACGGGTTTTTACCCTTTGCGGGGGGTTCTGGTCCCCATTAACCGCGAAAAACGAGGGAACACCGTATTTTGGTAAAATGCATTTGGCCACATCAAGCAAATGAACAGGTTTTGTCGATGTGCCCAGTGCCGGCTCCGAGTGCACAATACATGATTGCCTCCTCGTCAGTCACACCTTTGGTCTCTGATCTTTGTCTTTACTGGGCCGTGGTGGTTTTATTTCAAATGAAATTAGAGGTGCAACATGGTGCCCAACAGACCGTTTTACTCATGTACTACTGTCAGGTCATAACGTAGTATTCGAAGTAATTTCTGATACTGTATTTGTAAAAGGCATACATCGGCTTCTTAAAACCTAGGTTGCGGTTAGTGAATGTAGAGTATACTAGTCCTCGTTGTACACCGGATATGTACCTAAATCGGACACGCCGTAGTCCATCACTAACTTACCGTAAGGCAGTAGCAAAGTCCTCGTTAGAGTAAATACGTCTTCTTCTACCTTCTCGGCCGCACATATAAAACAAGACGAAAAATACTGAGGAGTGGCGAAACTGAGTGTGCATTGACAACTTAATTGTTCCGCCTCACGAACTAGATCATTGCGCAACAGTCAGTAACCTTAAAACAAATACATAAAAATAAGGGGGGGAAAGGGGGTATTTCGAGAACCTCATAAACAGAGGACCCCCCACAAAAAAAATATAACGACAACTTGGGGGGGGGGGAAGAAAGAACTTTACACGGAAAGGAATTAGAATGCTAAAACCGAAAAGCGAAAGTACCGAAAAGAAAAACTTGAGACCTACAAACTAGCATTAACACGACATAATCCACCGCCACAGCTATTGAAATCAAGTCACACAGTTTAAAATGGTTTCTAAATACTTTACCCAGGTGCCGGTGGCTCGACATAAATCAGTCCTGCAACCAGGTGGTTTGTGTTGTCGTTTTCAGCGTTGACCTTGTCTGTGCGTCTCCCACTTCTGCATATACTGAACAAGGAAAGAAGGCACGTCTACAACAATCTTTAACTGATAAACCAAAACAGACGCAGCACTTCTTCATATTGTATCTTCCACTTTAATTACATTTCATACCAAAATGGCTTGTTCATTCTGCAGCAACAATGTGCTTCCACTGGATAACATCGGGCACAATATTAGAAATACAACGTTTGCACATTTTAATGAGTTCCAAATCCAAAACAAAAAGCTGCTGAATGCTGTTTAAAGTGGCACTGTAATAAAGGTCCTGTATTTGTAGTTTGCAGTGATTCAGATCTGCACTGTAATAAAGGTCCAGTATGTGTAGTTTGCAGTGATACAGATCTGCACTGTCTCACAAATACATCTTTCTAATATTTTGGTTACCTACATGATGGGGGTAGTATATTAGATCTCATTGTATAGTGCGAATGCAAGAAATATTGTGCCTGGTGTGTGCATTTAACAGTCAGAATTATGTGACTAAAAATGAAACGCAAAAAGGAAACAAACGGCACATGGAGGACAACAAAGAGACGTGGCTAGGCTAAAGTAGGCCTACTTCCTGCAAAACACTGAAGACTAATGTAAAATGAAGGTAAAAGTACAATTGCCAATCCTTTGCCATTGATTTCACTCACAAGACTGATGAAAATAGAAAATACATCTGTACAACATTGAGCAGGCATTAGACCCAAAATAATCTATGCAACCTAATCAGAAACGGGTTAATCACATTCAATGAGGTAAACTCAAATTTGTTTGGCAACCTGAAGCAGATGGATTTAAAAACAAAGAGTAAATCCAGACAAAACAGCAGTCTGTAGGAAAGCGTTGAAGTAAATTACATACATGAACGTAATTCCATACATAAACCTAATTCCAAAACAAAATGTTACCTTAAGTGATAAAGAATAAACTTTCAGACTTAGTTTGCCTCTTACACAACATTATCTTGTAATGATAAATCACTGTAATAGTACAGCAATTCAGACCTTATGTGAGAAAAACAAAAACCCACATTTTTAACATCATAGAGATGTCCCATTTGAGCTTCCACAGCTTGACAAAGTGATGACAGCTTGTTTCCCACTCTTGTCAGTCTACAAGGTAAACAAACCATTGTGAATTGATTGTTCCCTACTTCTTTGTCTCCACTAAGCATTGTCGAGGTGTGCTGCTATAGCTCGCTGCGGGAGCGAGATATGCGGGGGCCTTTTCGGATCTCTTTCCTTTTCTCTTCCTTCCTCCTCCTCTTCTCTTCCTCCCTCAGGATCTTCTGGAAGGCCTCAGCAGTGTGAAGCACCTGAGGCCATGAGAACAAGATGGCTCAGATAAAATGCAGTATATGGCAGTACAGTACAACATATACAGTACATCAGTAATATTGGAGGTTCGCTTGTTTGCTAGCGAAACTAAATTAACAAGAGTACACTAAAACGACTGATTCTTTGATGACACCTAACGGAGGTGGAGCAATTAAAGAAAAAGGGAGGGATGCAAATCGACTTCATGCATCATTTTTTAAGTGTAAAAATTTGATTATTATGGGAGGTGAGTCTCTTGACACCAAACACATCTTACTGTGGTGTGCATACTGTTTTCGTATTGACGACAGCTTATTGTCGCTTTCGCAGGCAGCCAGCACACAGACACTTGTACTACCTTCGTACACCTTTCACACTTCAAGGCACTCAGAGGTTCAGGTTAGTTCCAGTTCTAGTTAATAAGTTCAATTTACAGTTCTATGGTAACAATCGTACTTTTCCCCTTTGCTATTTCTGGTAATTATTCTATGGTGACATAAACGATAACAAATAAAGAAAACGCAAAACATTGGAGCAGTTAATCTTTTAGGTAACAGGTGTCCAAAAAAAGCAAATAGTGTGTCTGCTAAAATACCAAAATTGCAAATTGTCTTCACAAATTGTCCATTTTTGTTGCTAAGCCACCTATCAAAATAAACGGAATAATAGTTGAACAAATAACGTTTTACTAGTTTCTGATTTCAAAACGACTTATTATCAACAGGCATCCGAGGGAAACCATGACTATGATGTGGCTTTCAACAAAAATTAGTTTGACAGTCCTGTTTAAAGTGCACAAATATGAAATCTTAGGAAATATCTTTAAGGCTTGTAACATTTTTGTGCCACTTCAGAGCTAATTTTCCATATATGTTTGTCGCTTTTGAAATTGTAAGACCATAGTACAAAAAATGTAGAGACTTGACTATTTAAATTTTTTTTTAAATAAAATAAACAATAATTATATATATATATATATATATATATATATATATAATTGCTTGGCTATTATAAAAAGCACTGAAAGTGGATTAATACTTTCTAAATGCACAGCGGGGATGTGGGGAAATATACTGACATTTTACTTACATCGTCTCTTTCTGTCCGGTAAGGGTTGATGAAGTCTGGAGATTTCTCTGTTATTCCCAGTTCCTGCGACATCTTTGCAATGGGAGGAAAAAAAACAAGTAGAGGAGGAAGAACAATTAACACAAAATGATCCACTGACATTATGAATTGTACAGCTGCTTTGCTTTATACCACGGTTATTCACACTAAATGTAGAGATGGGCCAAGGAGGAGCCATTACATTGTGGGGCTGCCTTCCAACTTCCACTTCGTCGTGTTGAGGGCAAGGAATAAAGTTTTACAGTTAACCTTCTTGTAGTAATAAAGCATCTTTGATTTGCTTACAATGGAGCGTGTCAAAAATATTAAGACTAACAGATGCCGTTTCATGTTGCACAATTAATCTTCTGTAAATTGCTGCGGTCACACGTTACTCAAAAAAAGAACAAGCTGCACAGCATGGAGGGATGACCACTATTTGCAGAAATAAAGTATTAAAACCAACAACCATTTCACTTTTTTTTTTTAAAAGCAAATATTCAATTCATGAACTAATAGTCTACTGGTCTTTCAGAGTCACCGGGGAAGTTAGAGCCTGTTGGCACATTTAACTAAAGTTAATATACTCAATATCCCTGATGCGGTACAAATACAGACGAATGCAAAACATGCAAGCCAGTTTGAGCTGAAAAAGGCCCCTGGCTCATGTGTCTAAAATACACAATCTTAAAAACTATAGCTTGGCTTTTTCTGTGTAGCGCTGCTGTAAGAGACACCAACTACTCATACTCAATGGTCACAACATTAGGTACAATTGTATAGTCGAATGAGCATCTATTCAAGTGCTGTGTCAAAAATTCTGTCTTTGAAAGCAAATTAGAAGGGCACTCTAAATGAGGAACCTCTGCCAAGGTCAAACACTCTTAATTTGGATGGACACCAAATTGCACACCTTTATATTTATCAGGATACTACAAAGTTTAATGGATTTCTTGGCCCATGCCCCATTATTGTGCAAAGTTTCAACCATCCATCCATTTTCTATTGCACTTGTCCACTGACTACACACTGGACTGATCGCCAGTCAATCACAGGGCACATATAGAGACCAGGGCTATAACGGTTTGGGATCTTACATTCCAGTTTTTATTTCGTTTGACTTTTTTTTCCAAATTCAATTAGTTTTCATTAGTTTTCAGAGCAGGTTTGTTAGTTTTCTATTTTTTCAAAAATGCGTTAAGTATAGTTTAGTTTTGATTAGTTTCAGTATTTGTTTTATTTTTTTATACAGGGTATTTGTCGAGTGTGAGATCTAAAAAAAGAAAACAACGAAAAACACCATTTTAAAATATGTATTAACTTACTAACAGATGAACAAACATAGATATGAACACGAGCTATGCCAGAGCCCTGTAGCAGCCCAACTTAATGACGTGCCTATGTGACGGCCATGTTGGGGCGGCCGACATTCCCATCAAAGGCAATGCGAGGACATTGAAATTAAATCATGACTTGCTAATTTCTCAACCTATTTTCATGAGGTTTACTTTTCTGTCAACGCCAAAGTATATGGTGTCAATACACAACATTTGAGAAATAAAGCCTCAACAAATATTTTAACATGTGAAATGTTACTTCCACTTCCCTTGTCGTAATTGTACGGTGTTTTGTGCAATCGTATGCAGCACAATGTGCCGGCGACCTTGGTCTTTCGGTTTTCTAGCCTTCCACACACATAGAACGCGCTGATGACTTTGACCTCCCTAGCTTAGCGTCGCCAGCTGCACGGAGCTCAAAAGGGCCGTGTCGTATCCACCTATTCGTATCTGTGTGAACAATCATCCACAAATAGGTACTGTATAACAGTGCACAAAATTTGAAGCATGCAGGTTTTTATTGGCTGCTACCCAATGATGTCATTTCTAGGCGAGACACAGAAACACCTGTGGTGAATTATGCTGTTCAGCTCCTTGTTAGAGAACACAGTTGTGCAAAAACTACTGAAACACTGAACAGTTTGACATGTGCTTTCAAAACATTGGAGAAGCTCAAATGGAGCTCCCCTGTAAAGGTTATAGAGCATTTTAGGGTCATCCTGAATTCAACGTTTTGTGATATACATACATATTGTGTCAATAAGTGATGTTTTTTTTTTAAGTATGTTTGGCTTCCAGGGATGGACCTAATTTCATATTTAGTTGGCATTTACAAAACCCTGTTCAACATAAAGTTGACAAATTTCAGACAGAACATCACCTATGTTTGCAGTTTAAAAGAAAATGGACACTGTACTTTGGTTATCTTACCAGTGTGAGGACATGTTGGTGGGCTCCTCCTGTGAAAACCCCGGTCTGGTTGCAAAAATTCAGCCCCCAGCGCAGCAGACCTCCCCAGTCAGTGTTGCGGTCAAAGTAGTGGTGGACAATGCGCGGAAAGCGCAAGGCCACGTCGCCAAAAAATGCTGTGTTCTCCACTACATGGGAATAAGCTGGGGAGATTGATTGCAAGGAAGGTTAATCGGAAGAAATAACCAAGGTGCTGTCGGAACGCTCAGAGTAAAGTGATAGATGAAAGGGTGTGAAATGAAAACACAGCAGTGGCTTGCATAAGTCAAACAGGATGGTGATATTTGGGCCCTTGGCAGCTGCTCACTCTGATGGAGGAGTAAAGAAGCAAGTCTGACAGTGGCATTGCTTTAGCGCAATGCTATGTTGTTCGAATCAAACCAGTCATAGTTAACAAAGACCGAAGAGAGAGTTTGAAAGACACCGTGGAGCTGCTGCTTGAAAGTTAAAAGTTAAAAATAAAAGGGGAAACACACCTTCTTTGATTTTATCGTCCAGAGGGAATGGGTCGTCGGGCTGCATTTTCGCTGAGACCAGGATTTGTCTGGAGTCCTCCAAGACCTTAAGAAGAACATCACATTACTATGAATTTTTTTTTTAAACAACTGAGGTAATTAATGCATTAAAATACATTAAAAAAAAAAAAAATTGGCCTTTTCCCAACCCCACTGCATTGCAACTATTACATTGGATGACTATTAGGAGGGCAAAGCAAGACATTCACAATGAGTTGTTTTGGATAATATTGCTGAACTAGCTTTCTGGCCTGTTGCTTGGAGAGTTGTGCTGAGTGGAAGATGTGTCCGTCTAGGCCAGCGATACATCTAAAATAGTGCACACTGGAGATGTGAGCACAACTGATTCGCACTGACACGCACTGGACAATTCCTTAGGCACACTTTCAAAATCTAATGAGACAACGCTAACTAAGAGCGGTGATTTTATTACCTTATAAAGGTAATTATGCTCAAATTGAATTGAGTTTTTCCAATAAGATGCTAAATCATGTCAAAACACCTTGTAAGTGTTTGCTCAAAACATAGCATTATCATCTTATGCCTCTTGTGCCTTAAAGGCATTTTTGATACACCGCTAATATTGGCTCAGATAAGATTATGCAGGTGTCTAATGTCTGAGGTAGGTAACTGTACAAAGTGGGTAAGATCTGCTGACAATGCATTTTAACTGGAGATGGACTAGTCCTTGGGAGACACTATACTAAAGATGCCAGGATATCCGTCCCCCTGGGAAACAGCCTAACAACACAGCAAAGCTCTCAGCCACAGTGCTACTAGATGGGCGCTCACAAGCATAGGAATTCATAATATTCCAACAAAAGCTTGAAAATCTGATCATGAATGTAATAATTGGATTAGGAGCCTTTGATTCGCCGCTGCCCTCAGTCTGCACATGGAAGTTAGCACATAGAACGCTGTTGGTATTAGTTTTTCACGCATATCGTGGTGTGTGTGTCCAGCTGGTTGAGCCTTTGTTTGTTTTGGCTGCTGTGATGTCATGTAACGTAATGGGTGCACAGAAGCAGTCACTTTGTTAAGAAGATCTACGCCCAGTTTGTTATGATCACAAAAGCTCGCCTTTTATCAGGAAAGGAACCATAACGATTAAGGAACATACTGTGGTGTACAGAGATGTGCAAAATGGAAAAATGATTCACTTTGAGAGTCATACTTCTCATAACCAATTATGAAATAGAAGATAAGAATCAAAAGAGCCCTGAAGTATCCATCGATCCATTTTCTACCACTTGTGCTCAGTAGAGTCTCGGGTGAGCTGGAGCCCATCGCATCTGACTTCAGGCAAGAGGTGAACAACCTGGACTGGTCGCCAATGGCAACGCAACATCATTCCACTTCAATCGGGAGAACATGGAAACTCCACACGAGGGCCTGAGCTGAGATATGAAACCCGGGACCGCTCAAGAGTGAGGCACTCCACGGTGCTGCCCGTGCCATGCCATATTATATGTATTTTGATAAAGTCACGGATGGTGGAGTTAGTAGTAAATTTACCCGACTTCTCACTCCGTTATGGCGTAAATGTGAGTGTGTACGGTTGTCTGTCTGTATATCTGCCCTGCAACTGAGTGCTGACCAGTCCAGGGTGTAGTCCGCCTTTAGCCCAGAGTCAGCTGGGATAGGCTTCAGCTCCCCGCAACCCTCCACTGAATGTATTTGATTACAGACACATTATGGCTAAACTGGCCTTAAATATCATCCTGGTCACCACCTCTTCCAGCTCCTTCCCTCAGATAGGCACTATCGAACAATGCAAACTAAAACTAGCAGACATTCAAACATCTTATTCCCTCTTGCCATTAACTTCTTAAACAGTTAACTTACAATTTCCATTGTAACATGCTGCCAATTTTGCCTTGAGATTGTTGTCGCATCTCTGTTGGGACAATTATACATTATTTGTGCACTCACTGTAGCAGTCTCGCTACTGTTGTTGACCAATATTGGCCACTCATGTGCTTGAGAAGTATCTGCACCATTTGCACAATTGACACTGTTTCAGATTATCACACTACTCGTCACTTTAAACTGCTTAAACTTCTTGAAGTCTCTGCGCCATTTGCACAAAGGTCACTGTAACAGACTATATATTAGTCATTTCAAACTGGTCTAAACTGCATCATTTTCACAATTGTCCAAAACAAACAAACAAACAAACAAAAACATATCAGCATTACCATATTACTGTTTACCTTTTATTGCTCAGTGACTCGCCGTACTGTGTTTTTATGTCTGAAAAGTATTTTCTGCCAAATGGATGTCTGTTGTCGTACTAAAGCGGATCCAACTACCGGATACAAATTCCTTGTGTGTTTTTGACATACTTGGCAAATAAAGATGATTCTGATTCTAATATAGCTTTTTACTGCATTGAATCGCTGAAGTTGAACAGTTAAAAGCTTATGAAGGGTAAAGCTCGATCACAATAAATACAAAGAGAAAATATAAAAATAAGATTACAGTATGTTAATTTAGAATGGAGATTTTTTTTTTCATGTATGTGGTAAAGTTGTCATTTCAAATGTCAGTATTTATCAAGATTTTAGACAGAAGTTGAACATTGTATGAGCATTTTCTTTGAAACTGATGAATGCAAGGGTCTGTAGCTGTCACACATTACCTTGAAGAGTCCTTTCAGCATGATGTCTATTATCTTATATTGCTGGTTAATGTCATTCAATTCAACCAGATTCTTGAGTGCGTTGAGTTGATCTTTCCTCTTGGTTTCAAACATACGCTTATCTGGTGAAAGAAGGTCAGGAGAGAGAACACCAGTGGTCGGAGGTAACCAAGTACAAATACTTTGTTACTTACTTAAGTGGTGTTTTCAGGTATTTCTACTTGAGTATTTATGTCTCTAACGACGTTTGACTTTTATCCGCTACATAACCATCTGTATTTTCTACTTTTTTTTGGTCAAAATAGACTGCTTACTTTAACCTCTGCAGATGAGAGCACAACTTTAAAAAAACAAATTGAAAGTCAACCGCAGGTGAGATGTTAACTGACTGACTGATTAAGATCTCACTGAGTTATAGGACAGAAAAAACAGGGACAGCAAGGACATGGAAGAACGTGAAACAGGGATCCTTAACGAATATGACGCAATAGATTAACTGAAGCAAGATATTCTCTCTATGCATGGCTTTATTTACTGAAATCATGTCACACCAAGAATTACACGTGGTTATAAAAAATTTTTTATTTGGTAAGTTTTTTCATCTGACATAAGTAGAGTGTGAATACTTGTGCTTCCTCTGGAAAACAGACACGCATGTACTCTACAACAGCAGAAGGATACAGATCTCCAGGTTTGAGTCGTGTCTCGGCCTGTGTGGGCCAGTGTCTCCCGAGCTTAGGGCAGCAGCGGAGGAGAGCGCCAGGACCGTCACACATACACTCCACATAGTCAGTAGGATGCGGCAGGGTGCCAATAACCTGAGCAGAGACGCCAAAGCAGAAAACTGATGAACTACAAATGCTGAAAACAGTTTCTGTTAGAACTGCATGCAGTAGAGGCTTAATTTGAATCACAATTGGACACTTTGATAAGACAACTATTGCCAGCATATGCCAGAATTTTGTTAATAAGTAGGTAAAATATTTTTTAAATGCCAGGAAAAAAAGAAAAGAATCCCAAATTAATGGATTTGGAAACCTCCCCTCTATAATGGAAATTGAAGTAGTTTTCCCCAATTATATGGCTTTAGAAACCTACCTTCTATAGTGGAAATTGAAGTAGTTTTTGTGTGATCCTGGTTAGTAATTAAAACAATCAGAAATAAAACATCAATCTCTCTCGTGAAGGTGATAAAACAGAACTTCCTTCAAAACAACATCTTTGTTTATGAAGCCATTTATCTCCTGTGGTACTTATGGAACATTATAAGGCAACATGCAGTGGGAAAAATGGTCAATATGGGACACCAGAGAGTAGTTTGCATTACAGGACAGGCTCCTTATGTTCCTCTTAATAGAAACATCTGATGTCTGGCACTTGCCTAATTCCCAGAGACGATTTTTAAGTACAGTACCACCCTCTTTCCCTCCGACTGTCCTTGCTTCTCTCTCTTGCTCTCTCTCTCTCTCTCTCTCTCTCTCTCTCCTGCAGACGAATTGTCTCACCATCCACAGCAGTTTATTTTATGTTCGGCTGCTACTTTCCGTCCCTCAGAGGCTTTTTGGAAGGGAGGGCATGAAGATAAATAACTAAAAATAGAGCCTCATCAAATCAAGATTTTATGAAGGCCAAATCGTTAAGAAAAAAAGCAGAAAAAATAATAATGGGGGGGGGGGGGGCATCTGCCATCTGATAATTCAAATAAAACATGAATAATTTAGCAAGGGCACAATCAGAGTACTATAAGAAGGTTACATGGAGGTGACCAGGGTGAGCAGAGAGTAGCACTTTTGAGAAGAGGATTACGGTAATATTTCTTTGCTGAGACAGAGTATAAACAAGAAGTGCAAATAGAATAGGGGAAGTCCAAAATAGTGCACAAAGCTGAATGAGAGCATAATCAGCACGGGGACATTCTAGGAAGGGAGGAAGTCCACTAAACACAGTGGGGGAAAAACATGGCTTACTGGTGGCGAGTTCATACCAAAAGTCTTGCTTAAGATTTGTATAAATGTGAGCAGCATTTGATTACTTGAGTGTGGAGTACACAAAGACGACAGAGCTAACATAGTAAGTGAGGGTTTAAATGGACCCATATTTGTCACTATTCGGCAGTGCTTGAAATAATAATGATACTAATGAAATATTTATCATGAAACATAAGGATTTTATAATTGTATAACATTAGCATAAAATAGAAATACAATGATGAAAAAATTGCATGCAGTGTCCTGGAATAATAATCTAGGATTGAAATGTTGTATTTCAGGTGCATTAGCAAGTAGTTGCAGTAAATTTCAGATTAATTATTTCTGTTTATTAATGTAAAACAAGTACTGTACCTATAACATTTGTCTGGAGTTGAAATGTTAAAGTATTATGATGGTTAAGACACCAATCAATATAAAGAAAAAAATAACTTTTCATGACTTGGTTAATGTCAATATGAAATTAACAATGCTATACAGTCCCCTCCAAACGTATTGGAACGGCAAAGTTAATTGATTTGTTTTTGTTGGACACGGAATACATTTGGGTTTCAGATAAAAAGATGAATATGAGACAAAAGTTCTGAATTCCAGCTTTTATTTAATGGTATTATGGTATTTACATCTACATGTGTTAAACAACTCAAGACACAGCACCTGTTGTTTGAAGCCACCCACTTTTCAAGTAAGCAAAAGTATTGGAACAGACATGATTAAATTAACTTCAAGTGAATAACATTTGATAGTTAGTGGCATAACCCTTACTTGCGATAATTGAATCAAGCCTACGACCCATTGACTTCACGAGACTGTTGCATTCTTCATTTGAAATGCTTTTCCAGCCCTTTACTGCAGCCTGTTTCAGTTTTTGTTTGTTTCTGGAGATTTCTTCCTTCAGTCTCCTCTTCAGGAGGTAAAATGCATGCTCTACTGGGTTAAGGTCCGGTTATTGACTTGGCCAGTCTAAGACCTTCCACTTTTTCCCCCTGATGAAGTCCTTTTTTTATGTTGGCAGTGTGTTTTGGGTCATTGTCTTATTGCATGATGAAGCTTCTCCCAATTAGTTTGGATGCATTTTTCTTTAAATGGCCAGTTTGGTTTGCCAACTTCCACGGGGCAGGGGAAAGGTATCACAATCCACTGTTTGAAGACTTCTAGAGAAGAAATATAGAGGCCATACCACAAGATGCACCAGAATGAATTCTGAAGTCTAAAAACCTGTTTTGTCTGGCAATTTACAGAAAAACGCATCCAAACTAATCGGGAGAAGCTTCGTCATGCATCAAGACAATGACCCAAAACATACTTCCAACATAAAAAAAGGACTTCATCAGGGGGGGAAAGTGGAAGGTCTTAGACTGGCCAAGTCAATAACCGGACCTTAACCCAATAGAGCATGCATTTTACCTCCTGAAGAGGAGACTGAAGGGAGAAACCTTCAGAAACTGGTGAAGTGAATGGGTCACGGGCTTGATCCAGTTATTGCAAGTAAGGGTTATGCCACCAAATATTAGATGTTAATCACTTGAAGTTAATTTATTCATGTCTGTTCCAATACTTTTGCTTACTTGAAATGTTGGTGGCTTCAAATAAAAGGTGCTCTGTCCTGAGTTGTTTCAAACATGTAGATGTAAATACCATGAAATGAAAGCTGGAGTCCTGAACTTTTGTCTCATGTTCATCATTTGATCTGAAACCCAAATGTCTTCACTATACAACAAAAACAAAGGAATTGACCTTGCCGTTCCAATACATTTGGAGGGGACTGTATGTGTTTTGTAAAAGCTGGTGAATGAAATTTGAATTAATCTTTTGGCTCTTGCCCTAAGTGTTTTGAGACTGAGCAGTGAATATCCCTAAGGGGTGCTTGAGAGCTTTATCATTACCATATAATTGCCAGGAAGAAGAGGACCTGGCTCTTTCTAGATGTATAGCAGCTGGCTGCATTATTTGAGATTCCTGGGCGACTCAGGCAGAATGACTGTGTAGCTGTACGACAGATGGTTATAGACAAGATGGTTATCGCCAATAGCACCATTTAAGGCAGTCAAAACACCCGTAAAGTAGGTTTTGCTAATAAAGCTTAGAGAAACAATTACCTGAAACAAGTATTTGGGCTCATTTGCAAAGTCAGCTGTATTTACTCTTTATGTGAAGAGCTCTGCACAACCAATAATTTCTCTCTGCACTGTCCCATCACTCATCTAACTCTATTCTATTCTATTCTATTATTCCACATATTCTGTTCAAGGTCTCAGGAACGGTGCAGAAGAGAAAAGAACTCAGAATGAGAGGCAGGCTGGATCCTGGAGTGGTCATCTGTCACAGTCAGTCATTGAGACCATGACGACAATTTTGAGTCGACAATTGACTTAAAATATATGGATGAGCTTGGGCCTTTTGGTACTTTTTACATATTCTCTGTGTGGGTTCTCTCTGGCTTCCTCCCCCATAACCCCCAAAAAAATGCAAAACCAAGAGAAGAACATCTTTTCTTCAGTTTTGCACTTGGCTGTTGGAGAACAAGCAGACTGCTTTAAAATGGAATGGGAGAAAGTAAACACACCCCTGTGGGAATGCTAGGTTTTTTGAGGACCATAATAAAGGATAACAAAAACAGCATAACCTGTACGATACACAAAGGGAGTTCAAGCAAAATTTGCTAAATAAAGGCATGTTTGGCCACGATCTTGAAAGGTAAATTGTGTGGCACATGACTAGAAGAACACCACAGTCATGGTGAAGTACAGTGATTGTATCATTATGCGTTGGGATTGTTTTTCTTAAGATGGAAGTGTGGCTTTTACATCTGCTACAAAGTTTAAGTTAGAGAGGAGATCCACTTTTCAGCGTGACAATATACCAACTAATACATGCATTAAAAATAAGGCTTTACTGGAATAAAATGTAAGTTTTCCAATTGCCCAGCCAGAGCACAGACTCAAATCAAAATGCAAGTCGGTGGCGTGACCCAAGAGATGCCCTCACATTCAGACAAATTTCAACCGCTTCTGCAAGGAACAGATTTCCAACTGAATTGATTTAAATCAGAAAAAGGTGGTATTTTAAATGCTCATCTTCTATATCCACGTTAAGTTATTCTCTCACCTGGAAATACTTTTTTTTTAGCTGCTGCTGCTCCCAACCCAGTGTGATTTGCTCAGAGGCCAGCGGAGTGTGCTAAAGTCATGCCAAGCGTCGACAAGCTCCGGTGGTGCAGAAGCTTAGGTTTAATGTCTCGTGAGTGGGATTTGGGAATCCCATCTTTGTTGTTAAAAAAAGAAGAAGCCTCCCACATTTCCATTTTACAGTGAAGTTACACTTGTTTTCATTTTCCGTTTGAAATCCATTTGTTGTAAAGTACCCAGTACCCGAAGATGCGATGCTCCTCTGCTGCTCCCAAATGGTTTAAAACTAGCAAAAATAATCAAGTGTGGGAGGAAGCTTGTAGCAGCCAAACGCTCCACATCCATTTAAAGAGACACAACTGAGCCTGGAGGTGAGAGCAGCACATCGTGGGACGGCCGCCAATGCTGATCAGACAGCCGGACAACGAGTGTAGCTCGAATCCCCGCAGGCTCTTTGAAGCCCTCTGTGGAGAAGTTTCATCTTTGATGACTGACACATCATCGCACCTTCTCTCCCCGTGCATCTGCAATTCTATGACTATTCATATGAAGGCGTCGAGTATATTAATACAATTCTGACCTTCACTTGTCAGTTTACTTATTTCAAGCCATAAATATGTCTTAAGTATCTGCACCCGTGCGTTCATTGCAAAACGAATTGAATATTTGACAGATGACCACATCGTCGGACTTCTTAGCAAGCACAGAAGATCACACAGACCAATAAATGTAACTCGCTGACCACTCACCGCGTTGACGCCAGACTCAACGAGAGCGTGTTTAAATCTTCAATCTTAACACGCTAAAGTGCACGACACGAAAGAAGATCCTCAGGGGACAAGCGCGCGCGCGCACACACGCACACGCTGGGTTGCAGTGGGTCATTTACATACAGGCAACACTCGCTGCTGCTCCACTCCGCGGATGCCACGATCGCACCGGCAAGCTTCCCCACCCGACGAATGACAGCAATCAGCCACTCAGCTCCGCGTCAATGGTTTCCTTCCGGAGTGATTCGAGGGAGACACCACCAAGGCTACGTTCCGTTTCCGCACAGCCGCTTCCGCTGAGTGATTGGGTCTATAACAAAATAAAAGAAAATACTATGCACCAGATTTAAGCAAATGCGCATCTATCTGCTGTGACTTAAAAGTGTGTGCTGTATTAATTTATACAGGTAAAAATGTTTTAAAGGCCAACGAACTACTTTATGGAATCAGATTATACCCAGAGAAGAAGGGCCAGTGGGCATTGGCATCTGCGCCACACCTACCACCAAATGAGTTACTGTGCCCCACTGCCACCTGTAGTGTAGCCTTTTCTGTATTACAGGTGCAACGATTAATTATTTAATCAACAAATAATTCTTGTTTAGAAACCTTGTTTAACTTCAAATTGTCTAAATTCAGGGAATATCAGATTCTCAAAAGTAAATATTCTCATATTTATATAGTCCTGCATGAAACCAGACTGCTTATCTTTGTCTTTAATCAAAACAAGACATTTGCAAACACCTCCTTATACTTTGCAAACCGATGCTCAAGATTTTGGGCTATTTTCTGACATATTACAGCTCAAAGCAGTAACTGAATCATGATCATTTTGTTTGTGCCTTTTTTTTTTTTTGCACTGTCAATTTCAAATAATGTGTCCTGTTTTAGAATAAAGGGATGGGAATTTTAAAAAATGGTTTATCTGATTCACCAAAATAACCGACAGCTTTATCAATGATTAAAATAATCGTAAATTGCAGCCCTATTATTTATTGTAGCCACTAATAGTGAGATAAAGAAAAAGTTCAGCTCACTTTCGAGCGACGTAACTTGAAAATGCACAAGCGAGTTGAAGACACCGTTGCATATAGAAACATTTCCACACTCGCCGCCTCAACTCTTCTAAAGCCAGGTCGTGTGTTTAATTTAGCCAATGCCTGTCATGGCTTACCTGTTCATACTTTGTCACACAATATTGTGTGTGTGCGCACGCATGTGCCCCCGTGCTGACCTATTGTCCCCATTCTGGATGTGCTCTGACGCCGACACTGAGAACGCCCAATACACCCAAGCCTGAGGATAGAAACAGGTGGAAGGGGGCTAATTTGTCAGAGATTTCTTTTCAAAACATAAACCAATGCATTTCAAACCCAATAACACCCTCAGACAAAAGCTCATTCACTTGAAAAAATCCTAGAGGCAAACTCAACAATGTTGTGAATGAAGTGCAGTGTCGTGAGGAATGTAGTGACCTCTACATTGGAAAGACTTAGCCCTAGCACATCTGCCTCACAGCTCTGAAGGCATGCATGTTCGGTCAGTTGAAGAGTAAATTGTTGATAGCTGTGATTGTGAGTGTGAATGGTTGTTTGTCTATATAGGTATGTGCCCTACAATTGGCTAGCAGCCAGTCCCAGGTGGAGATAACAGAATGGATTACAGCAATTCTATGCCTTTCGACACAACACAATTTCATTAAATTTACCTTGTACTGTATAAAACCACCACTAAAGATTTGCAGTTAATGAATAATCATTTCTAAATGGTCAATTTTGACTCACTTGTTTTTTCCACCCATCTAAAATAAATTATATTGACGTTGTAATGTAGCAGTACCTTTGAAATATGAGACCTATAACATGAGGAGAGATGCTGTTACAAATTAAAATTGGATTTATGTTGGACCTGGAGTGGTCTGACAGTCCCCCATGGCTTCCATTACATTCATAGTACATGACAACGTAATTAAACATGCCTGCAGACTACTACAGCTTTGTGCAGTGGCTGATGGGTTCCATTGAAGTGATTTGTGCTTCTGTAATTGTATTTTACGCCTCTTACAATAATACAAATATAAATTTAATTTAAAGAATTCCAGAGAATGACAATACAAGTACAAGTACACTCTTAATTTCACTTTGAGGACACTCCGCATTCTAATTAACCAAAACATGAAGAAAAAAATGATCAGAAGTGAAAAAAAAAGAAAATTAAAACAATCAGATGCTATTATAGAAGTTGTGGAATGTAGTCCGGTTGCCCTGGGCTGGAATAAACGCTCACTGAAACTGCAGAGACTTCTACAGAATTGTCCTTTTACTTTGCTTTCTCTAAAGAAATAACAAATTCTTCATGTTTGTATGGAAACAAAACAAAATATATTCTCCTGAACAAAACTGTGTGAGGTCCATGAGACAGAACATGACATACTACAATGCCTTGGTATCACAAATGTAAGACTATCATAGTATTGATTGATTGACAGTGTCATTTGCAGTGTTGATGTGATAGCTACTTTGTCTGTTTATCAACTTTTCTTTAGCAGTGTCCGAATGCTGCTTTTTAGTTAACAAATGCACATAGTAAATTCAAGTTTTGTGTAAACACTGTAGGACCATGTGGGTTGAGAACTGAACAGACAAAGTAGACCACAATAGAAAAATCATGATGGCCAAATGCTTTCTAAATGTACATGACAGTCTTCTAGAGCACTTTCACTGTTCACTGTGAAGTCAGACAGACAGATGGACACACTCCCAACACGCCTGGAAAAAAAAAAGGTAAGGAACAATAAAGTGGTAACGTACTGCTGCGTGGCTTTGAGAGATCAGAGCTTACTTTGAAGTCTGTAATGTAAAAAGACACACATTTATGGAAAAAGCTCCATCTTCTGAAAATTTCTATTGAGGAAGGTCTTGAATCAAACGTTGTTGCTTTCTGCAAACATACTGGACTGATTTATATGTTTTCCTTCTGGTCTCTGTCTGATAAAGAAACAGTGATAATCAACCAAAAAGATTGAGTGAGTCTGTAAGTACAATATTGACTGTGACTGAAATTAATGTGTGTATTTCACACAGTCTCAAAGAGCTTCAGATTGAAAACTACATCCGTAACAGTTAGTGAATTTCCAGACAAAATCACTGAGGGTGGACTGCTGCTTTCCGAAGTATATTATGGGTGTGTGCAGCAACACAATTCAGACCCTTACTGAGATATGTTGTAGTTTTTGCTGAATGTGACCTGTAGTTCGTTCATGTATTTACCTTGTGTCTCTGTGTGTGCATGAGTTTTGCTTAGCTTTAAATTAGGTAATAGTGAGTTTCATTTGAAGTTTGGGATACAAGATGTTGCAGGGCAAATTGGGCTTCTCAGAAGGCGGTAGTGGGCCCATGGATTCCATCACACTCCTCACTCTCTGCTGGTTTTCCTCTGTGGGTGGAGGCTGAAGGACACCGCTCTGGATCTGAATAAAAGAATGATGGGTATTTTAGGCATTTTATTGAAAGTCAAAGAAAAAGATAAGAGCTCATAGAGAACAATTATAAAAAGACATGAAATCATAGCAAGGAATAGAGCGGAGCTGGGTGTAAAACCATTATGACCAGCATGACAAAAATCGTGTAAAAGATTAGAGAAGCTAATTGCATCTTTAAATTGGAAAAAAGTGAATTGAAAAGGACTGGAGCAGTGGCTCTTGAGGCACATGTGACTCACCGGCTGACTTGATGAGCTTCACTCATATGGCAGTCAGCCAATTTTCAAAAGTGTGTTCAGAGGTTTTCCACGCATGTTTTACACACACACACACACACACACGCACACACACGGCACAATCCAATGGAAGCACTGCGCTCTCATAAGGAGGAGGCAGCAGATGGCAGTAAAGATAGACTAATGTGGGTTAATTATAATCACAACATGCAGGAGTGTCCCTCCTGCCAACATGGCTGTCTTGGTTGCAACATATTATTAATATTATATATAACATTAAACACAAAAACTAATGCCTTGAGTCTGACGCCTATGCTCTAGTCTAGAGATTACAATATACTTTTGTATTTAACAATGCTGCCCTACAGTTGCCACTGTATTTTTGAATCAAAAATTAGTTTTGTCATTTTGAGTGACTCATTATACAACTGGCAGTAATGTGAGCTAGAGGTTAGCATGTCTGCCTCACAGTTCTGAGGTTCTGGGTTTGAATCACTGTGTGGAGTTTGCATTTTCTCCATGTGCTTGTGTGCGTTTTCTCTGGGTACTCTGATTTCCTCCCACAAAAATATGCATGCTGGGTTAATTGAAGCATTTACATTGTCCATCGGTATGAATGTCAGCATTACTGGCAGTGGTTCTTTTCTCTGTATATGGCCAGGGCAAAAAGCGAACCCTGCCTCTTGTCCGAAATCAGCTGGGACAGGCTCCAGCTCAATGCCTGTCTCATCAGCCTGAATGATGAGCGCCAGGGGCAACTCTAGGTTGAGTACTTGGGATGAGCCCATGACCTAATTTTGGAAAGTACCCTTCTGAAATTTGATCGAACATTTTAGACGTAGAAAAAGACCATTTGGTGGACGACCCAAAATAGGGCGAGCCTCGGCACTAATAGATAATAATAATATCTAATAATAATTATTATTATCGATTTATTCAATACATGGCAGCACGGTGAACGACTGGTTAGCACATCTGCCTCACAGTTCTGGGGACCGGGGTTCAAATCCCGGCCCCGCCTGTGTGGCGTTTGCATGTTCTCCCCGTGTCTGCGTGGGTTTTCTCCGGGTACTCCGGTTTCCTCCCATATCCCAAAAACATGCATGGTAGGTTAATTGAAGACTCTAAATTGTCTGTAGGTGTGAATGTGAGTGCGAATGGTTGTTTGTTTCTTTGTGCCCTGCGATTGGCTGGCGACCAGTTCAGGGTGTACCCCGCCTCTCGCCCGAAGATAGCTGGGTTAGGCTCCAGCACAGTCGGGGACCTGGCAGTCATAGTAACAGGGGGGGAGGTGGGTTCTCAGTTAGTTGCATGGCGGTGCTCCTGAGGCTGGGTCCCCCTGGGCTGGATGACTGCTTGACATTGGGGCTCCCCTCTCATGGCCCACAGCTGCTCCCTGGGTTCCCCCCCGCTTATCATTCCCTTGTCGGGTGCCCCTATCCGGCCTCCTTTCCAACAAACAAGGGACACTCTCCCGCTCTCAGGCTGAGCGGGGACTGGCTGCATCACAGGCCCTGTGGGTTGAGGGCGTCTGGCTCTCCTGGTGGAGGAGGGGGGTAGGTAGTAGGGGTGGGGGTGTTGCCTGGGGGGGTGGCATTGGGTCCTTGCGGCCCCCACAGGGTGGCCAGTTGTCGGGGCGCCTCGATGGGGCCGGCGGGCCCCATCGAGGGGTCCCTCGGTGTGGGACGTGTCCCGTCCACGAGGCTGCTCTCGGGTGGACCCCTGGGCCCGATTCCGCCACTCGATTGATTGGGTGGGGTCCCCAGCCTCTGTGGTGCGGGCACAGCAATTACAGGACACTTCTGTCAGTCTTTGCCAGGTTCACGACCCTTGTCCTGCATGCTTCTTCTCCTGTCCTGGTCCTGTTCTATCTTGTCCTGTCCTTCCCTCACAGGGTGTAGCACTTCAGCCCCATACAACACTAAACTCATATTTAATGTTTCATTGTTGAAGATAATGTAATGATTTACTTCTCTCATCCTGTTTACAATTAGTACTTTGTTTTTTGTCTTTGTTTCTCTCTCCCCTTGACAAACCTTGTTCTGTTCGACTGATTGACTCTGATTCTCAATAAACTTCAATTATAATACTAAGAAACCACAGCGGAAGCTTAAAAACTCCACTGTGACACAGTAAAACTGTTTCAGCATTAAAAGGATACAGATCTTCCATTCTGCTTGACCTAACAGCCGAACAGGACACACACAAAAAAAGCGATAGGCTCCAGCACCCCCGCGACCCACGTGAGGTTAAGCGGTACAAGAAAATAGATGGATGGATATTGAATACATTCTAAAAGTCTGGTTTATTGTCAGAAAAGCCCAGACCTTTTGTGACAGTATGAATACAATGAGTATTTCATCTCAGAGTAAAGGAATATTTAAAAACATTCTGGCTAGTCTCTAGCTCTTTTAAAGAAGAAATAAGTTGTTATAAGGTCACCTTTTGATTTGAGTAATAGACAACACTGTTGAAAATGTAGTATATATGGTATAACAACTACACAAAAAAGAAACAACGACAAACTTATTGTCATGCAATAATGTATTTTTTTAGTCTCTCACCTGCAGCAAGCAGACTTAAAAAAAAAAAAAAAAAGCATGTCCATCTATTGAAAAGCAGACATTTCCAAACAGTGTTTCATAAGGTGTCCTGTCGTAAACTAGCATTTAACTAGATTTAACACATGTAGTTATGGCAAAAAACATAAAAATAAAAAATAAAGAAATAAAATTAAAAAAGCGAACTGATACTGTCAGCGTCTTTTTTTTTTTATAACTGAAAATAAACACCCAAACTGCAAAAACTCAAAATCTTAAAAAAAAAAAAAAGCAATACTCATCACCTAGTTTTTAGACAATTTTCACTTGTTTCAAGCTAATTTTTACTTGAACTACACTAAGTACACAAAAAGCAAAACTTAAATCAAGTGTGTCACACTGAAGCCTGTCTCATTGCACAAACCAGTCCCATGCAAATAAGCCAGCAGGCGCTTGTGTTCATCTAGTTCATGATTTCCAGACACTTATTTTGTGCTACTCTCAGCATTCAAAAAACATTGCTACTCGTACATGCCCTGAATGTGACACTAAACACCTATAAAGCTGCTCACACTCTGTGTTTCATACTCAAAGATACGCACGCAGGCTACTACAGGGGCATACACCATTAACTAACTTGAGATCCATTTTTGACAGACAGAATACAAAGTTGAGACCGTAACAATAAAAGGTTTCCTCTGTAGATTCATCAATTATTTTGCAACAATTTAAAAACATCTCTGGTTGAACTTGTATACAGTTATGCTGGCACATGCAACATTTTAGCAGTCATGTGTCATGGGTGTGTGTTCTGGTTGTTGTCTTCCCCCTGTCTCGTACACACCTGCTCCTAAGAGCATCTTCCCCACCAGTGCCTCGTTTAGCATAATTACCCCATGCATTTAACCTCCTGTCTCATTCTTTCTGGTCACCAGTTCGTTGTACCTTGTTGTCATGTTCCAGCATTCCTTGTTTCCACGTCACCAACTCATAGTAAGACTAGACCCTGTTCTGATTTTTGACCTTGCCTCTTTGCCTCACGTTTTTTGGATACTGTTGCCTTTTCGGATTGCCTGCCTGTGTCCCGACCTCTGCTCGTATATTAAACCTCTTTTTTTAAACTGTCCATCTGTATTGGAGTCGTGCATTTTGGGTCCTGTCCTCTGTTCCGTTCATGACATCATGTTATGATCTGTTTTTTTGTGGTTTTGTTTCATGTTATGTCTTGTTTTCTTGTGACCCATGTTAAAGTCTTACTTGTTAGGTTTTCTTTTCCACCTGTTCTCGTCAGCCCTTTACCTTGTCAACCAATCAGCTCCCTCCAACCACTCGTCTGTCCAGGCGTTCCTCGTTGTCTCGTCAGTTTGCTTGTATTTAATTCCCTGGTTTCTTTCAGTCGTTGTTGATGCATTGTCGTATGTTGTCACGTCATGTCTCCTTATTCATGTTTTTGCAGTGGTTAGATTTTAGTTCCCTGGTGTTTCTTTATTACTTTGTAATTAGATTTTTAGCCTTTAACCTCCAAGATCCTTTTTTGCTTGTTAAATTAAAATTCCTTTGAGATTCTTTGCTTCCTTGCATTTGGTTCCTGCAACGCTTACCTCAAAAAACCTCAACTTGACAAATGTTCAATAATTCTGAACAATGATAAAAGATATGTGGGGATGTCGGTGTGGCTAGCAAATGATAATAATGGGGTCAGAAGAAAGGCAGGAGCTGGTAAAAAAAAATTCAAGGTCATTTTATTGAAACATTGCTGAGCTTAGTTTTTCAAGTGTAATAATTAGTATTTCATGCTGGTTTTCTCTACCAGTGCAGGCATTGCCAAGAAAAGAACCACTCTGCCAGTACAGTACAGGAATGAAAGTAAAATGGAAAAGTATGTTGTAGAATTGTTGAGGTTGAAAATAATTAGTTTTAGCAATACGAATAAACTTTAGTGTGTTAAGCTGTCTGTAACTGGTACAGAAGTCTCCATCCTGTATGAGGGTAAGGTTCTTTGCCGATCACTTATTAACAATGGCATACCAGTGTAAGGCAGTCAAAAGACAAAGCCACGCTAACTTTTGTAACCCCATGTATAAAAGGAGGCTGAACCAAATTTATCCACACTTGCATCAGTTTTTGACATTGAACTCGATATATATAAATTAGGGCCCTCAGTCCACCTTAAAGTTAAAAGTTATCTATCAAACAGCTGATGAGTTGCCCCCCCTCCCCTAATAAAGTACTATGACTGCATCAAACTTTGGGCTTCCCCTGACCATTATGCTGTCCTTGCTGTTTTTTACACCCAATAGGCACTTGGACAAAATTGTCAATACCTGTCCATCAAGAAAGAAAAACACAGAATGGTTACTGAAATAACTTAAAAGTGCAATAATTAGAACGTTTTTAAAAAATACAGAAAACTAAGTAATGAGAATCAAGCAACATAATTTTTCAAACTACAAAACAAAACTGGCCTCGACAGAAAGATGATACTCTTAACATAATATTTTGTTGCATAAGCTTTTGAGGCAGACACTGCAATCGAACAATTTCTTTCACTCTCAATGAGAGTCCTTGTAAGCAAACTACAACATCTGTCTCATGTTAGAAGGGTGCCTTCTCCAGACTGCATGTTTCAGCTCCTTCCACAGATGATCAATATGATTTAGATCAGGGCTCTTTAGAATAGTCCGACTCAGATGTTTTGTTTTTAGCTGTGTGTTTTGGGTTGATATTCTTTTGGAGGATCATGACCTGTGACTGACACCAAGCTTTCTGACACAGGGAAGCACATTTCACTCCAGAATGCCTACATTGTCTTGAGATTTTAATGTATGTACTCTGCACAGATTCAAGACACCCTCTGCCAGATGCAACAATGCAGCCACAGAACATAACGGCGCTTCCTTCATGTTTCCCAGTCAGTACAGTGTTCTTTTCGTTGCATGCTTCATTTTTGCATCGGTAATCATAGATTTAATGTGACTTGCTAAAAAAATCTAAATTTTTTTCTCATCTGTCCAAAGGACATTCACCGAGCTTTACAGCTTGTCAATATGCATTAAAAAAATTCCAGTATAATCAGTTTTAAGTTATTTCAGTAACAATTGTGTGTTCTTCTTTCTTTGATGAAAAATTTCCTGCAGCGGGCCACGGAGCTCATTAATATATATCACCCCCAACGATCACTTGCATAGTTAATGTTCACCACATGGACACCAAAGGATACCTGTGTAAAAAGGAGCCTGAGGGCTTGTGATGCTTCCAGGCTGAGCTTCTTAACCCCTTTCTTCTCTACTGCATCTATCACCTGGAGCAGGTCAGGATCCCACAGCACCACCATATTGTCATGCCGCATGAGCTGCATAGGACACCGACAAACAGATAGACGTGGCCATACAAATTGATTTTTACCCACATATTTACTTTGTAATAGGCTTTACACGATCAGGATTTTGGGGGCCGATCACAGAGTTAAAAAAAAAAAACGATAACCGATCACCGATCCGATCACAAGATGGAGGAATGTGTCTATTTAAATGACCTGTTCATTTACTATGTATACTTGTGTACTTAATTGGTCCCAAAAATTATATTTACAATAAATAATGTATCTTTGTTCCTCTATTTATGCCAGTGAGGCATAGTGACAGACAGAAGAAATTAATGGTCTTCTATTAGATGGCAGGAAGTAAATACAGTAATTAATGTATCCATTCTTTGTGACATTTTTGTTTGTTGGTGTGCCGTGAGATTTTTTAATTGTGAAATATGTTCCTTGGCTCCATAAAGGTTGGAAATCACTGCTCAAGTCAGATCGTGTATTCTAATCAGTCAGGTCAAACCAACATTTCATGACAGAAATAATGGGTGCTAACTTACTGTAATTAAATTACTTGATTTTAAATTAAATTACTTCACCCACACCGAAACTTTAGAGCATGATTTGACAGAACGGCGGCATGTTTACGTACAACCTTTCGTGCTACCACTAGCTTGGTAGGCTACATAACGTTTCTGTTGCCTGCTTGCGAGCCGTATCATATTAATAGTACATGAACCTACCTGAAGCAAGCCTTAAACGAACGTCCTCTCCTGTCCTGACCACCAACACACATTGTCCCCCATTTTGTCCTCATAATACGGTCCACTCTTGTTGTCATTGCCACGGTAACGCGCATATCCGGTCGCATTTGAGTTGACAAGATAAAGCCCAATGATCGTAAAAAACGGGATGCGGTGGTATCGGAATACAAGATTTAATTGCAGTAGTCTGACAATCCAATCGTGAAAGAACAAATTTGTCTTGTAGTCTGATCCGGGCATTACATGTTGTCTGTCTCAGACGTGTTGTCTGTTCTACACTGCCGACATGTTTTTTTTTTTTTTAATAACTTTATTGGCCGTCAGATATTTCCAATACTATGTCAAAAGCATTTCATAATAAATTATAATAAACTAGCTTTTGGATTCAAATATACTGTGCACGATGGCGACGCGGACTAAATGTCTTTTGGAGAGCCACTGATCAGATCAGCGAATTATGACATTAAACCCGATCAGCATAAAATGCCAATTATCAGCCGATACCGATCAGCCCGATAAAATCGGTGTAAAGTCTACTTTGTACCACTTGTAATGTATTTTCTCATACACAGAAACTCATTGATAAATGACTGCTTAGACTAAACCTCCATAAATTAAACTTGATTTGAAGGTGTGCAGTGTGTTTAATGTCTCACAAGTGTGAGAACCCTGAGAATGGCTGGGTGCAGGAGGAAGCTCTCTCCTGAGCTATGCAGGCAGTAGATGAGGAATCGACTCCATGGCTGACGAACCACATGACTTGCTAAAAAACAACACACACATGCGCACACACACACACACGCACACACACACACACACACACACACAATCAATGCATTTACAGTCTCATAACCAATGCATGCTGCAGTGTTTAAAAAAACAAAACAATGACAGATGCACAGCATATTAAAAGTCTAACAGCTGACAGATGGTGGCATAGTTTGACTTGATAAAGTTAAGGAGGTTTTTTGGGGCGGATGTGGTGAAAAGGTAGCAAGCCCATGGGCAGGTAACAAAAGGGAAGTAGGTGAAGCGTGAGGAATGTCTGAATGACAGAGGCCCGCTTGAGAGAGACCTTCCCTGCGATGGAATGGCCTGGAGGGAGCAGCTTCAGACACAGAACCTTGACATGACCATCTGGAGCTATCATGTGTGATCAAAATCACTGACATCTTTTCTTCGAAAACTGACCTACATGTAGGGATCAGCTCGAAAGGTGAAAATACATTCTCTGGTGGTACTTGTTAGTTGATAGTGTCAGGCGCTGTGGCGTTCACAGGTTTCCGACGAATGTGCTTCAGAGGTTTTGTTAAATGTCACCTCAGATGGCAAGAATTGTAAGCAACACTGACATTTAGAGTTTGATGTGAATGTTACTGGCTGCACAGTATTATTATTATTATTATTATTATTATCAGCAAATCGCAAAAGGCAGGTATTATTTAAAATGGCTGTTTGTTAGCAGGATGAGGCCGAAAATAACATCGCCGATTTCAAGCATTGTGAAGGGGTGACAAACGCGTTTTCGTGAGAATCTGAATGAAGATGTAGTTAGTTACAGGAATGTATGCGATAGCATCTCAGCCTCATCCCAGTATTAAAATAATACAGTCCCATCTGGAACATACACTTTTTTTCAGTTCCCAACATACATTGAACTGACAAGTTTTGCACCAGCCTTATGACTCTATGAAACTTTGTGGAGCGGTGGTGCGTGGACAAAGGAAAAACCTGTTAAATATTGATGTTATGCAGCAAATGCCTTCAATATCCATGCCATTCTGAATAAAAAAGTCACTACCCGCCTGTTCATAACAAGACAACCAGGAAGTTCCCTGTTCACTGAGGAACTGATGGACAAACAAGGTGCTTCTTTTTGGTGATGTTTTGGTGCTTTACGCAGAGCCATTCTGCTGTAGTTTTGTCCCATTCTATTTAGTGACTACTATTGTGTGATAAGGTCTGCTGTGTTTTACATTAAAGTAAACCCCCCTCCATCGCAGGGGTTATGTTCCAGACTCCCCCTCCCCCCATGATAAGTGAAAACCCGTGATATAGAAAAAGGAATTTTTTTTAAAAAAAATTTTATTTTACTTGAAATTGTTTTGAGGTTTTCAAACAGACTTTTAAAACAATATAAACACATTTAAAAACAGAATATATTGAGAGAGAGAGAGAGCGAAAGAGAGAGAGAGCGCAAGAGCAATGGATGAAAAAAATGGCGTAATTATAAAAATTAATAACACATACAGTGCAAATAATAAGGTGTTTGCATCCTGGAGAGACTACCTATACTATCAATTGCGTTAACTGGTATTGCACAATAGTAAAAAAAAAAAAAAAAAAGGACCGTGAAGTGTGAACAGCGGGGCTTTACTGTATGTAGTTGCTTGCTTTCCTTTGGCATTTATCAGGGCCTCTTCTCAATCTACTGTTTTGATATTTTGTCTTGTCAATTTAGATGCCTGTGATTGTACTGTTTTTCTCAGTCCTTTGATATGTTTTTGTCAGCTTTGATTATAGAGCTTCAACAGGAAGAAGACTATGCACTGTATAATAACTCTGTGAGGGCAGCTTACATTAAGGCTGTCTTGTCTTTCCGAATGGCCTGAAAATGGCGGGATGAATGGCGGGATGAGTCGGCTCTGATTGTAAAAATGAAAACCAACTGTCTGGGGTTGATGAAGAAGGGGATAACAGTACAATATACTGAAAGGGCAAAGCTGACGTGAAATACATTTTTATGATTACAAATGTTACCTGTCTGTGGACTTTTCCTCTGAAGGAAGCCAAGCATGGAACTTAGGCAGTTGACTGAGGCCCTCAGCAGTAGCTCATTTTTCTAAAGAGGACAAGAAGGAACACTGTAAACCCAGATTGGTATTGAACTCAAAGAGATGAGTCTATATAATTTAAATGTATCTATTTTGTTTACATTACTTTTTGCGTGTGCTTTCTTGTTGGAATTGTGTTTTCAAATCCAATCAATAGTTTTTACTTAAACCAATTGATTTTGCTTGACTAATTTACCAATATTACTTTTTAAAACAAGTAAAGTGTACTTTTGCATTGTTTATCTTATTGTAATTATGTTTTTGAGCTCAAACAATTCAGGTACATTGGCCTTGCCCCGTACATACACTGGTCTGCCAAGAATCTAGTTTAAGCCAGTTTGGACAGTGGCATCAATCAATGAGATCTGATTTTGAACTTTTGAGACAAAGCACACCGTTAGACATTCCTGTAAATTCTACAGTTATTTACCACATGAAATACTTGAAAGTGATTATACAGTAACTACAGTTTCCACTGCATCATGGGATTTTGGTTGACGTCACACAGAGAGTTACTGTATTGTGCATGCAGCAGAATTGTGAATCCGTGTGGCTCCCAGCATGCATTGCGCCATGAAATGCTGACCTGTTGCCGTAATAAAGACGGTAATCCTTAATGTTCATGATTAACGTAACATTGATCATGTGTTTATGTCACCCATAGTTTGTTGAATGTGTGTCTTATTTAACTCTAGCTATACATTTATGTTGCACTTTTTTCATGAAATGCAGTTACTTTAATTCAAGTTCAAAGTAACTTACTGGCAAAAACAAAACTATGAAATGTCTAACACTCTACGACTGGTTAGAGCATCAGCCTCACAGTTCTGAAGACCCGGGTTCAATCCCCGGCCCCGCCTGTGTGGAGTTTGCATGTTCTCCCCGTGCCTGCGTGGGTTTTCTCCGGGCAGTCTGCTTTCCTACTACATCCCAAAAACATCCATTAATTGAGGACTCTAAATTGCCTGTAGGTGTGACTGTGAGTGCAAATAGTTGTTTGTTTGTGTGTTTGTATGTGCCCTGCGATTGGCTGGCAACTGGTTCAGGGTGTACCCCGCCTCCTGCCCGATGATGGCTGGGATAGGCTCCAGCACGCCCGCGACCGTAGTGAGGAGAAGTGGCTCGGAAAAAAGGATAGATGGATAATAAACACATCTTTCCTGATGTGGTGGTTCTCTACCAAAATACTCAAGCGGGCCAGGCGGATATATCAAAGACAGTCCATTTCTCCACTAATCTTCAAGTGGAGAGGGCAAGAAATTACTCGGGAGCAAGAGAAGGGGGAATGAGAATGTAAGAGGGTAGAGGGAAATACAGGACAAATGAAGCAGGAGAAGGAGTAGTGCTCTGATTTTTTCTTCTACCGAGTTAGGGCACCAAGAAAAAAATGACAGAATTGCAAGATTGAATATTTTTATACGACGACCCGCTGGTGTAGCATAATGGTCTGCAATTGATTGCAAGATAGTTTGTATGTTGTATATCTCGCGGTATTGTATATAGTTTAGTTTACGATAAAACATCTAGCTCCAAAATATACTTTTACTTCTCAAATGTATGCGTTATTCTTTTTCATGATTACATATATTTTTTTATCATAAATGGTTGGCGTAATGTGATCAATATTCTGAAAAAAAAAGCATCCCTACTCAGGGTCCTGGTTCAATTCATTAAAGACAAAAATGAACAGTACAAAAGGTTTGATCACATTCTATCTTATGCCGCATTAGGTTTTAATTTTTTTATTTTTTTTTGGTAATCAAGAAATGTGTGAAATTTGGGGTTATTGTGTGATTCACCAGAACACCAACTGCGCATTCACAATTTCATAAGAAATGAGCCTAATGGTTCAACAAATCTAGAGGTGTCTCCACCGTCTCCCGCAAGTTACTTTTCCTTCACAACTGGCTTTTTACTACTGCTGTAACAAGGCCATAATATTCACTAATTTCAGGTAATAAATAACAAAATAGCATCCATCCATCCATTTTCCATTCCACTTATCCTCATCAGGGTCGCGGGCGTGCTGGAGCCTACGCCAGCTGACTCTGGGTAAGAGGCAGGGTACACCCTGAACTGGTCGCCAGCCAATCGCAGGGCACATATAAACAAAACAAAAACATTCGTACTCACGTAGGGACAAATTAGTCTTCAATTAACCTACTATGCATTTTTGGGGGGATGTGGGAGGAAATTGGAGTACCTGGAGAAAACCAATGCAGGGAGAACATGCAAACTCCATACAGGGAAGGCTGGATTTGAACCCAGGTCCTCAGAACTGTGAGCCAGATGTGCTAATCAGTCGTTCCACCCAAAATAGTGTTACAGACTTAAAACATTTAAAGCTACGTTAGCCCACTTTTTATCTGCCGGTAACTACAGCCTCAATAAAGCAGAGAGACAGCAAGCAAAATAATTTATGAGCTATGATGCACTTCAAATATTAATAGTAAAGTATACAGACAATATACAAATTATACTGAATACCCAATCTCCCACCAAGGTCATACAACCTGCAAAATAAGTCCACTGAGAGCAATTAAGAGGCACTGAGCCCCCCTTAAGCCAAGTGGGAATAATGCACCATCTTCAGGTTCCAGGGGTGTTTGGCCAACCAAGCCAGGCCCAGTGGTCACACACACCAATGCAGAGGTCAGGTCAACATTGAGTAAGGCCTGCAGCAACCTCAAATAGCTGACTGGAAAGAGAAACATAGAAAAAGGCAAAAATGTAAATGGCTGGGAGAAAAAAAAGAGATGAAATTTCAAAATGTTACAACTTGTTATGCTTGAGTCTGTATTCATCCATTTTTTTTCCAGAGACAACCAATGTTTGTATTTAAACGGCTAAAAGTCCATATATCCATCTATCCGTCCATCTATCCACCCATCCATCCTCCCATCCATCCATTTTCTATACCACTCCTCAACATTAGCGTCTTGAGATGGAGGTTATCACAGCTGAGTGCAAATAGGAGTCTTCCATTAATGTAACATGCACATGTTTTTGGTATGTGGGAGGAAGCTGGACAACCAGGAGAAAACCCCCCAAAAGCACGGGGAGAACACGCAAACTCAACACAGGAGGGCCTCATTTAACATATGAAAGCAGGACCTCCACACTGGCAGACTTTCTTATGACTCCTGCACGGTGCTTTCCGACCGCTACAAATGCAATATTAAATTCAAATATCACAGCAGTGGGAGTGCAAAATAATACGCCGAAGACGATGAGAGAAGACAAACAATACAAAAATAGTGCATTTTAGTACAAAACAACATGATCGAGTGCTTACTGAGGTTTTCCATAACTTTACACCTTTCAGCACAATACTAATTTCTAATTTACTAATTTAATTTACTAATTTCTAATTTAAAAATGTTTTCAAGCACTTTTATATACAGTGCCACTTTTATAGTGATCACTCTACTCTGGGTGACTAAATCTCACTTGTACTTAAACGTTCCGTCTGTATTGAAGATAACAGTGGAATGGTACTAACTTAATGTTTAGTACCAAGGTGAAATTACACACAGACACACATACTTACAGTGCATCAAAATGTATTAAGCATTCGAATTGCTGCAACAAAAACCAAAGAGGCAAAGATGGCACATTAACAATTAGAATTTGGGCCATGATTGCAAGCAGTCTTTAAAAGTGGCACATTTGGTCTCATACAAACAATGTCTTTTGATGAATGATAATGTTGAGTTTGTTACCCAGCAAGAGAGTGTCAGTATTCCTTTTCTGAATGAGTATTCGCTGCACAGCTGTCTCCAGGCTCCAAGTGAGGCTTTTGTGAACCTTAAATAAATGGAGAGAGACGGAGGAAAGGAAACAGCAGGAAGTGGGGTAAATCAGGAGTAACTAGCTTTGGACAAAATGCTTGCAAGTACAGTATAAGACTGTTTTATCCCCGTCTCAGAGGTGAGATGAAAATATGTTCTTAAACAGAGCACCCTTGCAGGTTTGTCATTAAAATGTAAGCTCTTTTGTCTCATGTGTATAATTTATGTGTCTTGCCATGAGTATGTGAATTTGAAGCCTGACATTGTGATCAGTGCAGAGAGTAACTACAACATATACCTGCATGGAGTGCTCATGCTGCAAAGTGATGAGGGAGGACAGGAGTAGATGACTGCAGCACAGCAGGGCTGAGGAAGGACCAGCTGAAGAGAAGATGAATGGCGCAGAAGAGGACGAGGAGGAGCAGCAGCAGGAGGAGGAGGAGGAAAGGATTGTCTGAAGATGCTCCAACAGTCCACAGTTGGAGAGTAGCATGGAGACAGCTGGGGAAGAGAAGGTGCCACATTGTGTGTCAGCGTGTGTGTGTGTTCGCACCATTGCACGTCAAATGCAACCCTGTCACTTTGTAACTCAATTTCCCCCCGAAACACACTCACATAGGCCCACACGGAGGTGGGAAAACCAATACACAATAATCCACCTGCCTCCAGTGTCCAACAACTTGTGACCAACATACATTTTGATTTGAATAAAACAAATCTGTAGTTATCCTATTATCTAAATTGTGCTCTTTGCATGTACATTGTCTGCTTAGTGTTAATTTATAAAAAGGTCTGTGAGATTGGCCAAGATGGATTTCTAACAGCATAACATGTTAACATTAATACAATGACTACGAAATTCTCATAGCCACGTCAATTCTCATAGCCACTTCTGTCAAAATAACACAGACTGCAGCTACAGGTTGATTGTGGAAAACACACACATAAATTGGAGGAAGAGACTGAGTCAAACCTCTGTCAGTGCAGTGCGCTGGTGAGAGACTCAGGCAGCAGTACAGGTAGCTTAGGGCAGGTAGCAGACTCTCTGTATTGGACTGATTCAGCCTACCTGTAATATGACTCACTTACACACACATTGAGTACATGCTAAATCAGGTCTGCTGGATCTGCTCTCTACTTGCAGTGCTCACATACATTAGTTTAAAGACGTCAACAGGAGAGTATGATATGATGATGATGTAGAACTGTGGATGGTTAATTTCAGAATGACAAGATGGAAAATGTAACAGAATAAGGCTCCATTAATGTATGCATGGTCTAAAGCCAAGTACAGTACCATTATAATTAGTCACAGAGGGATGATGGGATTTGAACATCAAGGTGCATTTATCTAAAGGTTTAGTAAGTTTCATCATTGGCAGTGAGAACCTTAATGTTCGTGATCTTGAAGATTAGTGAGGATTCCACTCATGAGGGAATACAGTTAAATGCAGGGTGAGGTTACATCAGTCAGTAGCACAGCATGCAGATGAATTAGAAATGTCCCGAGGTAAATCTGTCATGATTACAAAATGGATAATGAATTGGATCTGCAAAATCCATCCATGCATTTTCTGAGCCGCTTATCCTCACAAGGGTCACGGGAGTGCTGGAGCCTATCCCAGCTATCATCGGGCAGGATCATTTTAAAAAAATGTCACTCAAAATCCCGTGTTAATTGCTTCCAAATGGTTTGGGAGAAAAGGTCCAATACCGACCCAGTTGGTCAGTAAAGCACACGTGTATTTGTGTTGGACACATGCTGATTGCAGTGTAGTGAATGTAGGTGTTGACTACTTACTAGAAGCTTTGATTGTTTTCTCCGGGCACTCCGGTTTCCTCCCACATCCCAAAAACATGCATGGTAGGTTAATTGACGACTCTAAATTGCCCGTAGGTGTGAATGTGAGTGTGAATGGTTGTTTGTTTATATGTGCCCTGCGATTGGCTGGCAACCAGTTCAGGGTATACCACTGCCTCCTGCCCGATGATAGCTGGGATAGGCTCCAGCACGCCCGCGACCCTAGTGAGGAGAAGCGGCTCAGAAAATGGATGGATGGATATTATGCAAAGTGATGATGTCTGTGGGGAGGAGTGTGACCTGCCAGCAGAGCTGTTTTGAACTCACCATGGTAGAGCAGTTTGAAGTGCACTTCGTCCATCTTGCTGCAGAGAGGGGAAGGAGGGTTGCTGGCATGTGTTACACAAAGCAGCCTGAGCACCAGAGGGAGCGAGTTAACTGCAAGAGCAACAGCCAAAGAAAGTACACTTTTCATGCTGATTTCAAAGAAATGATAATATTTAATCACTGTATGAAAATAAAACATTGCAATGTTTCTATTTACCAATGTTATCATTGCCAGTCATAATCATTTAAAATATTGATGTTTTTAAATTATTTTATCTTAAAATATAAAATTTGCAGGCACTATTATAAAAGTGTTTAATAAAATCGGGCTGATCTGCTTAAATACATCTGATTTACTAAAGATATAGAGTAATGCAGTAACTGGAGAAAAAGAAACATACGGTGCTATCCCCCTTGCAGCTCTGGGCTCCTCTGATTACTGCTTAATTCACTTAATACCAACATACAGAAACAAACTTAAATGTGCAAAGCCTATGGGGAAAACAGTGAAGTGGACCAATGAAGGAAAGATAGAACTTCAAGGCTGTTTAGACTGCACAGACTGGAGTTCAATTGTTATCCTTGATGAATATACGGACAGTGTCACATCCTTCAGTTTCTATGTAGATGTGTGTGTACCAACAAAGACATTTTCAATAACAACACTGCCAAACTTAAGCAACTTCGTCAGGCTAAAGAGGACGCCTATTGAAGTGAGGACAGAGCCCTGTTCAATCGTGCTAGAAATCAGCTGACAAAAGACATTAACATCGCAAAGAGGAATTATGCAGAAAAGATGGAAAAACAGTTTTCTGCCAACGACCCTAGGTCAGTCTGGCAAAGATTAAAATCGCTAACTAACTCCAAGTGACCATCCCCCCAAACGCAGAACAAAAGAGGACTAGCTGATGACTTGAACACCTTCTACTGCAGATTTAAAAAGGACATTTGCACACCCTACACACACCCGGCCATACCACCGACCACCATCGCACCGCTGACTTCTGCGTTGATCATTCATGAGCAGGATGTGAGACACATTTTCAAACTACAAAAAATCAACAAAGCGGCAGGCTCAGACCTTGTCTCCCCATCCTGCCTCAATGTCTGCGTGGAGTAGCTCGATCCAGTCTTCACACAGATCTTCAATAGATCTCTGGAACTGTGAGAAGTACTATCCTGTTTCAAATGCTCCAACATCATGCCAATCCCCAAGAAACCTGCAATCTAGGGTCTGAATGATTACAGGCCTGTCGCGCTGACATCTGTGGTCATGAAATACTTTGAACGCATCGTGTTGGACCACCTCAAGAGTGTCACAGGACCCCTGATGGACCGCCTGGAGTTTGCCTACCGAGCAAACAGGTCTGTGGAGGACGCAGTCAACATGGGACTGCACTTCATCCTCAAACACCTCGACGGTGTGGGGACCTACGCGAGGATCCTGCTTGTGGACTTCAGCTCTGCGTTCAACACTATGATCCTATTATCAAACTCCTCTCCTCCAAGCTTCTCCAGCTCAGCGTCTCGTCTGCCATATACCAATGCATTTACAGCTTCCTGACGGGCAGGGCACAGCAGGTGAGGCTGGGGGACACCACCTCATCCACAGGCACCATCAGCGCCCCAAGGATGTGTCCTCACTCTCTACTCTCTCTACACGACCTACTGCACCTCAACACAACCGGCTGTCAAACACCTTAAGTTTGTAGACGACACCACAGTCATCGGCCTCATCAAAGACGGTGACGAGTCTGCACATTGACAGGAAGTGGAGCGGCTGGAGATTTGGTGTAGTCGACACAACCTGGAGCTAAACACGCTCAAGACTGTAGAGATGAGCGTGGACTTCAGGAAGCATTCCTTGCCACAGCTGCCCCTCACACTGTCCAACTTCCCTTTGTCAATCGTCGAGACCTTCAAGTTCCTGAGAAATACAGTCTCTCAGATCCTGAACAACATCAATTCCATCCTCAAAAAGGCCCAGCAGAGGACGTACTTCCTGCGGCTTCTGAGGAAGCACAGAAGCTGTTGAGTCAGTTCTACACAGCAGTCATCGAATCATTCCTGTTAATCCATCACAATGTGGTTTGGTGTTGCCAAAATAAAGGACAAACGCCGACTGCAACGGACAGTCAGGACTGCCAGAAAAATCATCGGTACCCCGTACCCACCCTTGAGGACTTGCACGCAACCAGAACTAAGACGAGCATGCAAAATCTGCTTGGACCCTCCACATACTGGTCACCACCTCTTCCAGCTCCTTCCCTCAGGTAGGCGCTATCGATCAATGCAAACTAAAACCTGCAGACATTCCAACAGCTTTTTCACTCTTGCCATTAAATTGCTAGAGGCAAAGTGACTCTCTGTAGTGTGTTTTTATGTTTTAACTCTCAAAAGTATTTATTGTCAAAATGACTCTCCAACTGCCGGAGACGAATTTCTGGTGTGCTTTTGACATATTTGTCAAATAAAGAGGATTCTGATTCTGAAATGTTTTATTTATTATGAAAGCATAGCATAATTTTAAGTCACAAAAATGCTTTTGTTCATTATCCACCAATGTGATAAAACATTTTTATTTGAGCACACAATTTAATGCAATTTAATACATTTATGAAGAATATGACATGTACCAGGCGGCACGGTGGACGACTGGTTAGAGCATCAGCCTCACAGTTCTGAGGACCCGGGTTCAATACCCGGCCCCGCCTGTGTGGAGTTTGCATGTTCTCCCCATGCCTGCGTGGGTTTTCTCTGGGCACTCCGGTTTCCTTCCACATCCCAAAAACATGCATTAATTGGAGACTCTAAATTGCCCGTAGGTGTGCATGTGAGTGCGACTGGTTGTTTGTTTGTATGTGCCCTGCGATTGGCTGGAAACCAGTTCAGGGTGTACCCCAGCTCCTGCCCGATGACAGCTGGGATAGGCTCCAGCACGCCCGCGACCCTAGTGAGGAGAAGCGGCTCAGAAAATGGATGCATGGATGACATGTACCAGTACTTAAAGTACATCGCGTGGAATTTGATTTCTGTGTAAAAACGGTTGTACAGTAGGCCAAGTCAGCAACCAGCCAGAGCAGACATTAACTGGAGCCTAAATGGATTAATACAGAAATAGAAAAAAAGAGTGCAAGGCAATGTTTGGTGTGTGACTATTTCAAACTCTTTCTACCTTAACGTTACAAGCTGCAGGACTGTCACTATGCTGCAATAACATATTACCTTTGAGCATGTTCATGTTTCGCAACATGAATCAGTAGGCTGCTGTTTGTTGAATATGTTACAGTTGGCTTGTGCATTTGAATGTGCAAAGGTTTAGATTGTTAAAAAAAAGTTTTTTTTAAGTGTTTCAACAACACAGGTAATGATTAATTGGTAAGATGATAGTGCAACAATATTTTCATCTTTGTTATGTGTTTATTCACAATTCAGCTAAAAAAACTCACAATGTTGCATTGAGAGTCTGAAAACATTATTGCACCACCACCAAGAGGTGACGCCTGTCGCCTACCTTCTTCAACAGGTTTCTGTTCATGTACATGGCCAATACTCTCGAAACTGAGTCTCTGCAATGCCTGGAGTAGGGCAGGTTTCAGACTCGTACACAAGTCTGCCTCAAAGTTACTTTGACCATCCAAGAGAACCATCAGAACTGACAGTGCTAGCTCTGCAAGTGAGGCCTCTCTGGTGCAAACTATGTCCTATATGGTAAGACAGTCAGAAAGAAAACACAATTTAAATTAAAGGATTGAACTTCATCTTTCCTTGGCCTTGCTAATTCAAACCCGTTGCTACATGTTAAAATTGAGCTTAACACAAGTGTTTTATGACCTTGACCAGAGAGATCTAATGACTGAATCGCAGCTCAACTGTCTTTAGACACACAGGTGGTTTTTAGCGTACAATGGCATGATTGTTGGGTGTACTGTTACAAAATGACACTCCACAGCAACACCAATGTTTGCTAAGACACGAAATAAACTATGTTCTGCTTTATAAAAACATCACCAATCCCATTTCTTTATGCTGCTAATTTAACAATATTTTTGTCCACGTGTATATTTATCTCACCAGGAGGATCAGGATGACAGACTGGTGTTTCTTTAATACAGACAGAAGCTCCACAATTTCTGTGGCAGGTTCTTGTTCTTGCGCCTCCCCAGAACATCTCATCTCCTTGACAAAAAACCAAAACAAAACAAAAACAACAATAAAAACAAAATGTTAAATCAAAAGTAAAACAATTTTGAGATGGAATAAACCAATTGTTTCCCACCATGGTCAGCTCTGTATCTGTGGACTGTGCTTGTTTGGTCAACCAAAGTTCCAAGACGAGAGCCCCAAATCTTTCTTTAAGCAGTGGATGGCCACAAATGAAGTGGAGGATGGCAGGATGGTGAATGTAGAGTGATGAGAAACTTTGACAAGAGGAGAGTGCCTTGTTGATGCAGTCCAAAGGAGCCTTGAATAGGTTAGCAAGAAAAGGGCAGAAGTGCTGGGGTTTGTGCTGCCACACCAAAAAAGGGCAAACTGCTTTGTAGAAAAATAAAACTGACTTTTGTAAAAAAGAAAAAAAAATATATATATATATATAGAAATTAACCATTAACAAATAGAATAGATAACCAGAAAATAAACAAAATGTATATTTTTTTAAATGTGGAGTACCAAGTTTTCAACTTCCCTGGTGATTTACTGGCAACTAATATGTGATCTATGTGACTATAATGTGGTTGGGTGTGTTACGTAAACTAAATTACCCCATCAAGTGTGGTGCTCTTATCCTGTGTCACCGCTAGAAGGTAAAGGGAAGCCCGCAGGACCAAGGTAGGAAGGGTGCAGCTGCCTTCCTCCTGTACTGACCGCAAGAGCCACATTACACTGGAAAACACAGTCTGGTCTGGAAGTAGCCTGGTTCATTCATACAACACAAACATAAGAGACAAGTACTGTAATTATAGATACACACAGAACACCTGCATCTAAATGACAAACATACAGATACATTTAGTGTGAATGTACTAAATGGAACAAACACACTAATACAGAATTCATATTCCTATTCCTGACTTAAACATTAAACACCTTATTCTTCCTTACTTTTCCCGGGACACCATAAATGGCCTTAGCTCCAGAAGTCATAAACATTTCCAAATAAATCAATATAACTGTTCATATAAAAGTTTATAATAAGTGTAACTGCATTTTTACGGAACACGGAAAGAGTCAGACAGCATTATAAACCGTTTCTACAGCTTTCTACAAAGATGCACTTGATGGGGGGCCGAAATGCATAAAAGAAGTACTGTAGTTCAAGAACAGAACTTAAATAGGAAAAGATAACAAAGAAAACAAATAACTAAAGTAAGTGGAGGCAAAAGGCACAGGAGAAAACACATGCATTAACTTAGAAGAAATCATTATTTGTAATGCAACACCAACACTTGACACAGTTTATAAAAGCAACATTACAGATGATAAAAAAATATATAATATAAAACCAATATTTATCAACAGACCGATGTGATAGTTTGGGGGGAAAAACAGATGGACAAGGGGGTTTACACTAGTTAACATTTCATGGACAGTTTATGCCAGCCTGCAAGTGAGAAGGCTTGTTTGTCATGATTGTCATAGACATAAAAGCAAGATGTAGCCATCCTCACCACCAGACTGATTCTCTATTTTTGGCAAAGAATCTCATTAGACAATGCCTGGGGTTGTTTGGAGCCAAGTGTGAATCATCCAGCATAAAAGGAAGCACCTCCAAGTCAGAAGCAATGGTTTTCCAATAAGAAAGTTAAGGATCTATCCCCCTGATTTGGAAGTGAGTGGCTGTCCAAAAAAGGCTTCAAATATCTTTTGCACAAGTTAAAAAACTAAAAATAAAATTGCAAATACAACCAAATTGATAGATTGGTGCAAGGAGATTTCACATAGAGTGAGTGTATGTTGCTATGGGTGATAAGTCATCTAAAGATAAACCCATGATCATCGTAAAAATAATTTTGTAGGGACAAACATTAGAATCTCTACTGGAAAAATGTTGCTCCACAATGCTTAAATATGTATTGATTAATTAAATTAATACTAAATACAAGATGTTTTATTCACTGTTAGTTTACACGTACAGTATGTTACTTAAGCCTAGCTAAGGGAATTGAGGTTCACTCGAAAAATTATTGCTTATAGGAGAGGTTAGTCCTCCTGCATTGCACCTGCTGTCAATGTCAATCAGTAGGATTTATAGGCAAAACAGACGCAAAAGGGAAATGTCGGACATTTGATTTGCTAATCTCCATCCTCGTATTGTATTTTCGCTGTATCCTATTTGTAGTTTCTTCGTATCCTCCAATTGTGCTTGCATTTATGCTCGTCTTCTGTCTACTCTACTAAGTACTACTGCAGTTTCTGTTTAGTAGTGTTTTGTTGTTGTTCTAATTTGTTAAATTATATTCTCTTCATGCTAACCTCCTGTAATAATTTTTCATTTCAATATTTATGTTTTTCACATTGCATGTGGACCCTTGGTTTATTAAATTCTGTTTTATTGCTTATTCGTTGTCTGGTCTGCTTTGGGGTCTAAGGTTTGGTGATTCCGCCCTCCCTCGGGTTGTAAAATCATACTCTGAAAAAATATTTTTTTAATTAAAAATCAGAATATCATAGTATACTTCTGAATTAGCTTACAATAATATCAAGAGTATGTTTTCCTTAAGACATTTTTTCATGTATCAACATCACAATGTCACTCTGTGTGAATGCATAAACTGAGCTGTTACACAACCACACCATGCCTGGTCATTGTTTTACAAGTTTGTGTACCTGTCTCCTTGCTGCAGGGCGAGGTGTAGAATTATCAGCAGACAGTATTGAGTGGCTCTTGGGCCTTTGTAATCACACAGCTGGAGCCCTGGGGATTCGCACAGCAGAGTGGGCCAGTCTGAGAGTCGACAGCACAGAGAGGAAAGATTGTGCAGCAAAAGAGTTTCTATTTCCTCAGCATCTGGGGGTGGAAATTAAGGCAACAAGCATTATTAAACAACAATGTGATCTTCATAAAATTATTATTTACTTATCTGAAGATTTAATACAGCCAATAAAAACGTATAATGTAAAGCTGTATGTTCAGAAATGTTTATGGAACTTGATGTTGCCTCCATCATTGCCTTGTGGGTACTGCACATATGATGCAGCTCTTAAAATCAAGAGAACATGTTTTTGACAGAAGAGGTGACATAAAAGTGGACCACTGAAATATGGCACCCAAAAGAGTATAACAGATGCTGTAATCAAGGCAAGAAGTTTGAGTGAGATTTTTATTTTTTTTAAGTTACACAGTATTTAATGTATAAAGGAAATGCAGACAATGATAAGGGACATTTATAAATGAATAAAAAGTGTATTCAATTTCTAAAATGACAGATAATATGTCAAGCTGGGAAAAAATACTGAAAGAGAAATGGCAGCTGTTTATAGCTGCTGCAGCTGCTTACAGAGTAATAAATATTGAATATTGTGCCAGCTATACATTAGCTTTTAGGACATTGCATTGAAAATGCAGTCGTTAACATGGTGTTGTTCAACAGCAACAGCTTCTGCTCTTCGAGAATACCTTTAACATCATTTTACAGAAAGATTGGTGCAATTTTAGTTCCTTTCTCAAAAGAAACAGTGAGTGCTAAGAGGTCAAGAGTGCCTGGCACACCATCTCTTTTCTAGTTCATCCCAAAGGTGTTTTATGGGGGCATTTCACTGACACAAAAGCCTTTTCAAACACATATTGCAGCACGGTAGAGACTGGTTAGAGCATCTGCCTCACAGTTCTGAGGACCCGGGTTCAATCCTGGAACCACCTGTGTGTAGTTTGCATGTTCTCCCCATGCCTGCGTGGGTTTTCTCCGGGCACTGCGGTTTCCTCCCACATCCCAAAAACATGCATGAATTGGAGACTCTAAATTGCCCGTAGGTGTGAATGTGAGTGCGAATGGTTGTTTGTTTGTATGCGCCCTGTAATTGTTTGGCAACCAGTTCAGGGTGTACCCCGCCTCCTGCCCGATGATGGCTGGGATGGGCTCCAGCACGGCCGCGACCCTATTGAGGAGAAGCGGCTCAGAAAATGAATGGATATCTTGAGAACACAATTGTTGAAGGAGAAGCAGGGTAATCGACTTGCTGTTGGTTTTAGATGACTGCACACTGACTGCCAGGGGAGCCACACAAGCATAATCCCGATTGTCTAATGACTTTATTGTAGAGGATTGTAAATTTTGACCCATCACCTCAACTGTTTGAGGGGAGTGTCAAGGAGCGATGTGTTAGTAAAATAAAATTTCAGGGGGTCAGAGTAAGCAACATAATAAAGAAACAGATTGTGAAAAGGAGAACAGTTGGTAATACACATTATAAATCAAGATCAAGAAGACATCAACATAGAATCAAAGACACAAATAAATCAGGAAACCGCAAGGCAAATAAGGCTCTGTGTGTGCTGCTACTGTGTGCTTGTATCTGCATACCATGCTGGTAGACACTGGAAGCAGAGACTGACTGGGAGAGCAGACACATACTGAGTTTCTGTAGGAAATCACAGCAAGCTGCATTTAAATGTGTGTTTCTGAAAGAATAAGAGAGAAAATTAATACTCAAATATGGAAATGTCGGGGGTGCAGGAAAATGAGTTAGTTATATAAATACAGAATGAGGACACCTGAAAGAAACAAAGCACACAGTCAATTCAGCATAGAATGAACTATGAGAGATTCAACTGGATGAGCCATCATTTACTCTTTTAACAATTAAACCCTGCGCATTCATTAAAGCGTAGTTCAGTTTTGCTTTACGGCGACTGTGTGTACTGCACTTAAGACCACAAAAACACACAAAGAAGAAAGCTGTATAGGACAAAACAAATAGAGCAAGACGTGTAATGTTCCAACTGAGAGAAATAGTAAGTCTCAACTTATCACCGTACCATTGTTTAACACAATTACAAAGAAAGACGCACATTCACACAAAAATACAGATTTTGAAAGCTTAACTGTTCTGTATGTGTGTATATCCTCAGGTTATCCAGTCACACTGTACCTGTTTCCCACACAGAAAATCCCTTTGTGTTCCAAAGCCAGCCTGTAGAAACCAGAGGATGCTGGAGGGAAGACGAAGTGAAGAAAAGAAGAGGGATGAGACAGCAAGTAGGGGCATGATGGGCAAGCAGAATTATCCAAAGTAAATGGCACACAAAAACAAAATATAAATCATTAGGCTGTCATACACATTGACACACGTAAAGCTAAGCAACATTTTAGAAAACACGCACGGACAACAACTTCTGTGCTATCTTGAATCAGGTTTTTACTGCAACTTTCAGCTTGTCCCATCAGGGGTTGCCACGGCAAGTCACTCACATGATTTGTTTGGCACAGTATTTACAGTGGATGCCCTTCCTGACACAAACCACCCTTTTTTATGTAGGCTTTGGACTGTCCGTGGGACTGGTCGGGAATCCAACCCGCATCATCTGCACGAAAGGCAGTAGTATGTATCACACACACACTACCAGTGCTAAATCATCAATCTAGTTGTAATAAGGAGAAAATGTTATAGCTGCCATGCTGATGAATAATGGAGAGCATATAAATTGTTGAAAGCAGCAAAGTTTGAGGAATTTTGAAAATCATGAAATTGCTTAGTTTCTTTGTCGTTATCCTTGGAGTCAAATACACTGCCGGAACCACAACAAGTAGTCTGCCATTTGAAGCAAACATTTCAGGGGGATTTTGTCCATTTCCAAAGGTCCTTTGAAAGTTTCACTCTGTCCAATTGCTATAATTTTTTTTGTTTTAACCACATATAGTAGAGAGATGGGTGACACTGAATCGCATTAAAAAAAAATCATCTTTGCATGAAGTTTGCTAACTTACCAGAAAAAAACTAAAATCTAATAACACATGCTCCACAAGGTCAAAGCTTGACCAACAGCTTCCATGTGACAAAGGCCCCACTGTCAAGAGATTTACAAGAGCTCTTTACTGGCAGAAATGTAGAGGTGAAAATACTTGTATGAAATCTCCTGTCTAGCACCCCTGCCAAATTTCCCAAGGGTTAAGGGTTTGTTTCTTGCAACTTTAATTTTGCTATTAACATAGTTACAGTGAACGCAATGGGATAAACCATTTATATCATGGAAAAAAAAATCTCTCAATCATCTGTATTGTGCATTTAAGTCTGACTTCATCAACCACTGATAGCAATATACAAGCCATAAACCATAAGCTTCGAGCCCCCCACCACATTTAATGGCAATTCAATTCATACGGTTATTGTCCTGACCGTAAGAGGATTCTGCAGTTATTGGATCTTCATGCTCAGGATGAGTCTATGGACAATGACTGTTTGAACAGACAAGCAGCCAGGTTGTCTCAGTCAACCAAACAAAACACATGGGTTGTAGCCCCTACATAGACACCCTGAAATCAAGAATAGGCAACTTTATCAAAACAAAAATTCCACTTACCCATCTTATTTGCGAAGGCTGGCATGACAGATGAAAGGAGGGCGAATTGAGAGGACAAGATTGAGTAGAAGACCTGTAATATCTGTGGATTCGGTGCACATTCACACATCCTCTACATACACACACAACACACGCACACAAAGGAAAACTGTACACAACTGAAAACGAGTTCACAAGATTTATTAGTGTTTGGAAAAGAAGATGATTTAACAAATGTTTGCTTGATGCAAGTATGTGTGGCCAACACTCACAACAACAGTTGGTATCCAGACAGAGTCGCAACACTGCAGCAGACATTGGCGCAGAGACTCCAGTGAGTCAGGGCCATTGCTGGTCTTAGATGGAGCTGTGAATGTGTTCTCCTTCAGAATAGGATCTGATGCACACTCCTCAGCCAATCTAGCATACATGCAAACTGTTTCAATTCCGAAGTGAAATTTGACATTTTTTTTTTTTTTTAAATAAAGTACTTGGATTAAAATCCTCTGCAGTGGCTGAATAAGTGCCTTAGTTCTGGAGATCATAGACATGTTCCTCCCTGGAGATATTTGCCAGGGCTTCACTGCCGCTTGTGGGTCTTAATGCCTTCAATTTAGTCTTTAGTAAGTAAATCTTGGTGGTGAATTATGTCAAACGTTAAAATACTTTAAAGCCCCTCATATATTCTGAATGGAATGGCTTTCGTTCCTAAATGATAAATGCCATAAACCTCTTAAATTAAAGTTGAAAGTCTACAGCTAAATATCACATTTTTGTTTCATCTCAAACCAGCTGTGGTATAGAGGGAAAATTATTAAAACTATATGTACAAAAATGAAAAATATATATGGTTTATTAAAACCTCACATGATCAAGTTAAAATGTTATTATTCTGGGTACACTGTATTACAATTGCTCCAACAAACACAAAGAGGAACAATATAAAACGAAATCTGTGTATGCCAAGGTAAAGTATAGAACCATGCAAATCAGAGAACACACCAATACTGAGCAATTATTTGACTGCCCAAAGATGTGACTTTCGGGGCTGACCTGCATGCAGCCTGAAAACAGAGCAGTGACTGGAGCAGAAATCCTTCTGACCAAGAGACCAGGCTGTTGTGCTCTGGCTTCTTCAGATTCACCTGAGGATATAGAAAAAGATGAAAAGACTAAATACAAAATGAGTGAGAAAGGAGTGGAGGTGCAGTAAAGCCTTGCTCACATAAAGACTTCTTAACTGATTGTTAAAATGTGAGAGACCCCGGACATTACAATAATAAGAACTGTTCTCATAGCATCCGGTTGTACCCGAGAAGACCAACGCAGCACAACACTCACTTAAAGATCCTGTAAAGTGAATTCAGAGATTTGTTTCTAAATGCATTACAAGTAAAAGATTGAAGATAATTGCTGAAAACATGATCATAGAATGTGAATTATCTAGTACTCAATTGTGGACTCCAACTCATCGCCAGACTATCAACGCTCTACGTCAAATTCGTAGCCTACCCAGGTTGCCTATCTTTTTGCTTCCTGAAGACCTAGTGAGTTACCTCTACCTAATTCTTGTTATTTGTCCCCAGTCTGCTCTCTGCCCTTGCTCCCTGCAAACCAGTCCTCATTTGAACCCTGCCAATCCCGGATTTAGTTCTCGGAGTTCCTTTGTTCGCTTCCAAGCTGCAATATACCTTTATTCACAAACTCACCTCCCTGCCCTCTCTGCATCTGGGTCCAACTTGCAACCTGAATCCTGACAGCATAGTCTGGCCTGTCATGGACAGATGGATCTCCTTCCCGAAACAGTTACTGGACAGAGCATGCTTTTGGAGCAACACGACCAAGCCTTCACACTGCTGATTCAAAAAGTACGTGACTCCCAAGTCACAACTCGAGGTCACAGACTCCGCCGACCCCGCTTCCTTCTACACAGCACTCTACCCTCAAATCATCCTTTGAGCCGCAGACTTCGTCACCAGTCTCGCTTCCCGAGATCGGTGAACCCATGCAACTTGGCCGAACAAAACTCTCAGATTTGGAGAAAACACACAGGAGAACCTCTAATCTGTGCTTGTATTGTGGAGAGGCAGGCCACTACATCGCAAACTGTCCCACAGGTCCATCAAACTGGCAGACTCTCCAATAAAGGAGGAGTTGGTGAGTCAGAATGCAAGTTCCTCGTCTTCTGTCCGTTTTCAGATCTCTGCTACCATTTGCTGGAATGATCTGTCTCTGCCTGTTCTAGCCCTAGTAGACACTGGAGCTGACGAGAATCTCATTGACCACCGCCTAGTTAAACAGATGAAAATTCATCTACAGGCTCTGACCACTCCCAAGGATGCCACTGCCCTTGATGGGCCTCTGATCACCCCTATCCAGTAAGACCACCATATCTTGAGACTTTAAGTTTTCATGTTTTCCCTTGTCTTCAAGTTCCAATCATGCTTGGCTTGCCTCGGCTGAGGCTCCATAACCCCAGCATCGACTGGACCGTGCCCAAGATCACCTCATGGGGCAATTTCTGTCATGAGAACTGCTGCGGTGCCTCCAAGTGGACGAAGTCGGAGTAAATCCCCTGACATATCAAGTGTCCCCTCAATTTACCATGACCTAGCTCCAATATTCAGCAAACACCATGCCACCTCTCTACCGCCACACAGGCCTTACGATTGCACTATTAAACTACAGCCCGGTGCACCGCTACCTAGCAGCCGTCTTTTTAATTCTCGTCCAGAGCAGGAGGACATGGAGACCTACATCAACGAGTCATTGGCCGCAGGTATTATCCGGCCCTCCTCTTCACCGGTGGGGGCAGGCTTCTTTTTTGTGGACAAGACGTCCATGTGTGGACTATTGAGGCCTTAATAACATCAGAATCAGAATCATCTTTATTTGCCAAGTTTGTCCAGAAACACACAAGGAATTTGTCTCCGGAAGTTGGAGCCACTCTAGTACGACAACAGACAGAGAACACAGAGAACACTTTGGAGACAGAAAGACATTGACAAAAAAACAGTCACTGAGCAGTAAAGGGTTGCTAGTTATCTGGTAATGCCGGTACATTTATTTTTTTTGACAATTGTGCAAATAGATGCAGTCCTCTAGCACTTAGAGCAGTTCGAATGACTAATATTGCAATAGTCCGGTGCAATGACCGTTGTGCAAAGGGCACCGAGACTTCAAGGAATGTATGCAGTTTAAAGTGACGAGTAGTGGGATAATCTGGGACAATGTTGGTTGTGCAAATGTTGCAGATACTCCTCAATCAGTGTGCAAATGGAGCAGATGCTACTCTGGCATGAGTGGCCAGTATATGCAAATAGTGCAGCATGGCGAGACAACTACAGTGAGTGCACGAGTAATGTATAATTGGCCCCACAGAAATGTGACAATGAACTCAAGTCAAAAAATTGCCAGCATGTAGTAATGGAATTGTAGGTTAGGTGTTTAAGAAGTTGATCGCAAGAGGGAAGAAGCTGTTGGAATGTCTGCTAGTTCTAGTTTGCATTGATCGGTACCGCCTACCTGAGGTAAGGAGCTGGAAGAGCTGGTGACTGGGGTGCGGAGGGTCCGAGAGGATTTTGCACGCTCTTGTCTTAGTTCTGGCAGCGTGCAAGTCCTCAATGGTGGGTAGGGGGGTACCGACAATCCTTTCAGCAGTTTTGATTGTTCGTTGCAGTCAGAGTTTGTCCTTTTAGGTAGCAGCACCAAACCAGACTGTGATGGAAGAACACAGGACTGATTCGATGACCGCTGTGTAGAACTGAAACTGTCCTTTTCAAATCTGCAGTAGAAGGTATTCAAGTCGTTGGCTAGTGTGCTATTGTTCTCAGCTTGGGGGGATCGTCGCTTGTAATTAGTCAGCGATTGGAATGCATGCCAGACTGATTTAGCGTCATTAGCGCTAAACTGTTTTTACAACTTTGCTGCATAGTTCCTCTTTGCAATGTTAATTTCTTTAGTCAACTGGTTTCTAGCTCGATTATACAGGGCCCTATCCCCGCTCTGATATGCGTCCTCCTTAGCTTGGTGAAGCTGCTTAAGTTTAGCAGTGAACCACGCCTTGTTGTTGTTGAATGTGCGAAATGATTTGGTTGGTACACACACATCTTCACAGAAACTGATATAGGACGTAACAGTGTCCTCATTCATCCAGGCTGACAGCTGAATTTTCAAAGACCCTCCAGTCTGTGCAGTCTAAACAGCTTTGAAGTTCCATCTTTGCTTCATTGGTCCACTTTTTCACTGTTTTCACTTTAGGCTTCGCGCATTTAAGTTCTTGCATGTACGTCGGTTTTAATTGAATTAAGCAGTGATCAGACAAGCCCAGAGTTGCACGAGGTATAGCACGGTATGCGTTTTTTAGCGTAGTGTAGCAGTGGTCTAAAATTATTTATTTTTTTTTTTTATATCCCAGACTGATGGTAAGGTCCACCTTTGCGCCTTCTTTTCTTGCAAGTTGTATCAGGCGTTGAAAAATTATGGGATCAGAGACCGGGAGCTCTTGGCGGTGAAGATGGCGTTGGAGGAATGGGGGCATTTCCAGGAAGGCGCCGAACACCCATTCGTGTGGACCGACCACAAGAATTTGGAATACATCCGCTCTGCTAAGAGGCTGAGCTCCCGTCAAGCCAGGTGGGCATTGTTTTTTGACCGGTTTGTCCAACCACCCAGGGGCCCAGAACACCAAGGCGGATGCCCTGTCTCGCCAGTTCGCCTCGGAGAATGTCAAGAATTATCCAGGTCCCCGGAACTCCTTGTTTGTCCCTGATTCGGCCCGCCCCCAGGTGCTACAGTGGGCCCATTCATCGTGACTTACCTGTCACCCTGGAATCCACAGAACATTGGCCTTCCTCCGTCCTTCTGGTGGCCCACCATGGAAGATGACACCTGGTCCTTTGTCTCTGCATGCACAGTATATGCTCAAAATAAGACATCCTCTAAACCAAGCTATGGTTTACTGCGTCCGGTTCCCATTTCTAGACGCCCTTGGTGGCACATGGCCCTGGACTTTGGTTCTGGGCTTCCCCTGTCCAATGCACCCATCGCAGGAGCCTGAGCTTGCAGTCCCTTCAGTTCAGGCCCACATACGCCGGTGCTCCAAGGTCTGGAAGCAGGCCCGCTCTGCCCTTCTCCGGTCCTCTACCATGTCTCAGGTACAAGCCAACCGTCGCTGCATCCTTGCGCCCGCATACACGGTTGGTCAGAAAGTGTGGCTCGCTACGAAGCATCTATTACTCAAGGTTGAATCCAAAAAACTGTCCCCCCGTTTCATTGGCCACTATGAGATTGTGGCTGTGGTAAATGTGCGGTACGGCTTAAGCTCCCTGCCTCTCTCCACATTCACCCCACCTTCCATGTTTCCCTGATAAAACTGGTTTCTTCCAGTCCTCTGTACCCCCCTGTGCCACCCCGTCCTCCTCCCTTGGTGGTCGGTGGTCATCCCGCTTGGGCCGTGGACAGGCTCCTGGATGTGTGTCGTCAGGGTCGCGGCCTCCAGTACCTGGTTGACTGGGAGGGCTATGGTCCGGAGGTCCGCCTCACAGCAACAGAAAAACTGTATCAGGTTTTGAGGCTCCACATGAAATATACTGTACTGTATTCCATTTTATTGAACCACAAAAACATGCCAAGATTGTCATGGAAGAAGTGGATAGCCACAAAGAGAGGTAACTGGCAAGAAAAAAGGAGAGAGTGTTGATATTTTGAGAGACTGATTGCAATGATCAATCAGTGTGTGCGCCATTCACTCAAGGCAGGGGTGCGTTTCAGAGGCAGAGTCTTTGGTTTTGCCATATATACAATGGACATATTCGCGGTTCGGCACCACAAGATTCACCTATTCGAGTATTTGATTTGTTAAATCTTAAAATTATTATGGGGGGGCAAGACCCACCTGTTTTTCGTAGAAACTGCCGATATTTTCCCGCTTAAAAAATAACAACCAAACAAACAAACCCAGAAAAAGATTTTTGTGTGTGTTAAAGCTCAAGTGCATCTTTTAAATCCCTTTAAAACCATTTAAAGCCCTATGATGACCCGGTAGGATATATTCCAGCCACCAGAGGCTTTGAGCAGATATACACTGGGTACGGAAAGTTTTCAGACCCCCTACAATTTTTCACTCTTTGTTATATTGCAGCCATCCATCCATCGACGTACACCCTGAACCGGTCACCTGCCAATCGCAGGGCACATAGAAACAAACAACCATTCGCACTCTCATTCACACCTACGGGCAATTTAGAGTCTTCAATCAACCGACCACGCATGTTTTGGGGATGTGAGAGGAATATATTGCAGCCATTTGTTAAAATCCATCCATCCATCCATTTTCTGAGCCGCTTCTCCTCACTAGGGTCGCGGGCGTGCTGGAGCCTATCCCAGCTATCATCGGGCAGGAGGTGGGGTACACCCCGAACTGGTTGCCAGCCAATCGCAGGGCACATACAAACAAACAACCATTCGCACTCACATTCAAACTTACGGACAATTTTAGAGTCTCCAATTCATGCTTGTTTTTGGGATGCGGGAGGAAACCGGAGTGCCCGGAGAAAACCCATGCAGCCACGGGGAGAACATGCAAACTCCACACAGGCGGGGCCGGGGATTGAACCCTGGGGTCCCTAGAACTGTGAGGCTGACGCTCTAACCAGTCTGTCACCGTGCCGCCTTTGTTAAAATAATTTATGTTATTTTTTCCCCAGCATCCCACACAGCATCCCATATTGACAGAAAAAACATAATTGTTGAAATCTTTGCTGATTTATTAAAAAAAGAAAAACTGAAATATCACACAGCCATAAGTATTCAGACCCTTTGCTGTGACACTCATATATTTAGCTTGGGTGCTGTCCATTTCTTCTGATCATCTTTGAAATGGTTCTACACCTTCATTGGAGTCCAGCTGTGTTTGATTATACTGATTGGACTTGATTAGGAAAGCCACACCCCTGTCTATATAAGACCTTACA